>NC_056743.1:73447241-73467241 GCF_019279795.1 Protopterus annectens
GGGGGGCAGCGGCTATCTTTATAATGCAGTTAGTAGGGATGTCCGCTTTCCCAAAGGCAATAATAATGCATTTTTTTGCTTTAATCCATGGCTTTTGGCACCAAACATATGTCTGTATTAATCCTGTCTGCGGTATGTTAACACCATTGGAGGACTCTGGTTACTCCCAATTTGTAGTAGTCTGTGATCTTGGTCAGCCACAGACTATCCAAGTTAGGAATTTTTTTCATAAGTCCAGGCAAACAGTAAGGGGCGGTATGTCACTGATGACTGGTCTTTTGCTAGAGGTGAAGTCACCCACTTTTACAGTACGTGTCCTGTTAATGAGAAAGTTGGCTACCCATCTGATAATGTATTGGGTAATTCCCATTTTGGGAGTGTTTCTTTAATATCAGAGTGTGGGATTTTGTTAGATGCCTTCGCTAGGTCAAGATAAGTGGTATGCACTCTTTCCTCATCCATGGCCTTGATGACTTTCTCAAAGAAGTCAACTACATCCAACAGGCATATGATCTACCTTTAATATATCTGAACTGGATTGGGTCCACAGTTTGAACATTACTTGTGTACTTGTTAATAAGGTCTGTAATTCTTTCCAAAGCTTTGCAGGTGAGGCTAGTCAAGTTTAGGGGCTTATAAATTCCATGGTCTGTTGATAGTCCCCCTTTGTGCAGAGGGATTACTGTTGCTGTCTTTCATTCTGCCCGAACATGGCCAGTTCATGGGTAGTGGGTAAACAGGGATCCACGTGGGTCTGCTAGGTCATGTTTTAAGTTTAAAGGCTAGCCTGGGATGTATGATCCATTGATGTGTTTTTGGCCTTGGAGAGCGCCAAGATGTCCTACTGTCTTGAGAAAATAAGATCAATGGTGACTGGCATGTTTTGGGGGATGACTGCAGGAGACAGGGTAAAGTTTGCTCCAAATCTGTCAGGTTAGCTATTGCCTGTGGTTGAGTATGGGTGGTTCCATCCACAACCAGTTCAGAGCATAGCTGGTTATTCCATTGTAGATTTCGGACATAGTTTAAAGAATGTCTTGTGATTTATCCTTGGCTAGGGAGACTGCTTTTGCTTTGCAATTTAGCATTGGAGGACTTGGGCAGACTTGACCTCTCTGCTGAGCCAGTTCAATCTTGTTCTTGAAAATTGCTTTCTCTTGTTGTATAGCCTGCTTTATACTAGGGGTCGACCAGGGTGGCTTGTTTTTTTGGCAAGACCTGGTTTTAAGTTGGTCTGGTACAGTTAATTCTACAAATTTGCTTAAATGGTTAAAAAGGGCATTAGTGTACATAGGAGTCCATGTTATGAGTTAGGGGGCTTTGAAACTTTTTATACCGTCACTTAGGAGGAAATTTGTCTTTGAAAACTTGAGTGGGTTTGAGCTTGATGGGGTGTATGGTCTTCTAACTGCATTGAATGAGACTGATTTATGGTCTGATCTTACTAGTGAGGACATCCCATGGGAGGGTGCAATTCTGTCTCATGTTAGTGAGTACTATGTCTAGGACATTTGAGCCTGTTGTGGGTGTGCTGATTAGCTGTTCCAGCGCATTTGCATTGACCCAAGAATCTCTGAGCCAGCATGTTTGTGGTCATGTATGTTTCTCAGCTGATTTGTATGGTAACTAAAATTACCCATGAGTAAGGTGTTGGGCTGTATGGCAAGTGACTCCAGTAAGTCCAGATATGTGGTAGGCTTTTCTTTTCATGGTGGGGGACCTATGGCTAGCTATGATTTGGTAGGGGACTTTGCTTATAGTTGGACATGCAGTAGCTAGAGTCATATATTGCTTGATCAGTCTCGAGATGCAATTATCCTTAATGAAGATGAATACAAGTTCTAGACATTTGTGGTCTGAATGTATATATAGCATTGTATTCCTGCATGGCCAGGGTACTTTCCATACCTTTGAACCATGTCTCTGTGAGTGCACAGATGTTAGCATCCTCAAAAGTGAGAAGTGCTTCTAGGGAGTACAGTTTCTTTAGACTCCTAACATTAAACAGCAGTACCTTTGAGTTTATCTAGAGAGGATTTTGCTTTGTTGGGAGGTTGGTTATTTTTGACACTGCCGAAAAAGGCACAGTAGGGGGTGGCTATATCTGAAAGCCTGGAGGAGACCTGTGCAGACCATCTTTGGCAAAGCAGCGTGGCCTGCTGAGCATATCTTCCCAGGCTGATGGACACTGGTTTCCCTTGGACTGACCGCAGAAGCTAAGCCATTTGTTAGTCTCATTTTTATAGTATTGTTGCATCATCCTTGGAGAAGGCAGAGTGCTGTTTAAGACTGGGCTTATACCTACCCTGTGAAGCAATCTGACAGCTCAGTCATGTCTCTTCATATAGTCCAGTGAGGTACTTCTAAATTAATTTGCCCCCACATGGTGTATGACAGAATCGTACAAGTACTTGTGGTTGACCCGAGTTGAGTGCTTGAGTAACTTGACAGATGGTGGCAACTGGCAGGCAGCTAATCATAACTTGCTCCTTATCCAGCCTCGAAAGGGGAACATCAGTGTGCCTCACAGTGGAGTCGTCTGCACATTGTTTTGTGGTGGTATACTTTATGGGCTTATTTGTTGACACTGTTGTGGTTGTTTACATTGTGCACAGGCCACTGATCTTTTGGGAAGTTACTGTGAGAACCTCTGCATTTGTAGGTTTGTCCTTATTTAGTGTGGGATGTATGTTCTGACAACCTGTTTGGCATTCAATTTGTCTCTTTGTGAGTCTTTCCTCCAATGTCAGTGTAGTTTTATTTTCTGAAATGGTGTTTCAGGAGTAAGTGGTGGTCAGTATACATAAGACAGCTGCTACATTGCCTCAGGATGCCCATGTCCATCAGGCTAGCCAGAGAGAGTATGGGGAACTGCCTGTCCATGATAGCAGGTTCTTGCTGTAAATTTTATTTGGGAAGGGAATTACTTAATTTGACAGGACTGTGCTGGTAGTGCAGAGGCTACAAGAGCTTATATACTTTGTCAACTTTGGCTAAGCTTGATCAATAACGCAACGCTTCTCTGTGCTCTACTAAGTTGATCCTAGACCAGCAGAAAAGCTTGGAAGAGTTTCACTGTCGAGCTGTTTAGGGGAAAAACTGAGGTTCTAGGTTTCATATCTATAAAGGACACCAACTGCCTCTAAGCGAAGAGGACCACTATGCAAAATTGAGGCCTAACCGAAAACTTGTTTCTCTTTGCTCATATTTAACTACCGATCATGAAAGCACACAATAAGCCTTCCACTGGCAATCTCCAACTCAAGTTAGATCGACACATTTCTGCCACAAGGGTGCAGAAAACCCCCTAAATATAGAACAGCTGGCTTGGAGCCCAGGTGTAACAAGACCACCCTAACTACAGCAGCCCTACAACTAACCGACTCCATGCAGTTTACTAAAAGCAGCAACAGGCAGTACATTTTTTTTTTTTGAGATTGCTGAGTTATAGTCGTAGTATATAGATTAGTGCAAAGAAATACAACCCTTTTGTGTTTCCCAGTTCAGATCAGGCAAACCTGTACTGCCACTAGATGAATAATCCCAGTCCTCTTTAATGTAAAAGTAATCACAAACAAACTAGAGATATGAATACCGCAGCGTAAACACTTTTTTTTTTTTTTTATGAGTGATTTAATCAATATATGTACTTCACTTTGTATAAATGAGCCATTCACTTGTACAGAATTTATAAAGGCACTAAAAAACAAGATGAGGTGATTGATAAGCCCTCCAATCAATACAACTGCAGGTAGGAATCTATTGTTTCCCAAGCTAAACAGACCACGCTAATTCCCAGTGCACTAGATGGAAAATCATCTGGCCTAAAAACAAGCACTTTGTGTTGTAAAAAAAAAAAAAAAAAAAAAAAAAAAAAAAATCTGGTACTACTTTATCCAAAAAGCTAGCTAGGTAATGAATTCAGGTCATCTAAGTCAGTAGAACAGATTGAGGCAAAATGTACTTTTTCGATATAAACACAAGGAATGGCAAATCAAAATATCAATAGTAGTATAGAAAGGGAGGAGCTTAAGCTCAATTTACAGTAGGGGTGGGCAGCTTAAAATCCCCCATTTTTTTAAAAGCAGATCAACAAAGGGGAGGCTGGGTAGGAAAACCTAGCAGTGAATCGCCAGCAGTGTGTTTTTTTTTTTTTCAAAAAAAACTCCAAAGGCCCAGAAATTTACTGAGTATTCAAGTATCACACAAGACAATTAACCAATGTAAAATATGTGAATTGTGCAGCCTAGATAATTTTTTGTCCATCTCTTGCAATAGAACAAACACCAGGCCAAGCAGATTTCATAAAACAGACAAAACTGCTGATCTGAAGTAGGGACTTCATTTGTCAGCAACCTTTGGGTCCTGGATCCGACTTCGGATCCGAGCCAGCAACTTATTTTGCAGCTTATGGATCCGAGCTCCTAGCTCCTCCCCTTACCCATAATCCCCCGCCAACCCTGATTGACCCCAGATCTAGTTTGCTACTCTTAGAAGAGACAGCTGGATTTTAGAGCTCCTGGCGACTTACCAGATAAGTCTTCAAAAACTTGTCAAAATAGAAAATTTTTTGATTTAAACAGTGTGTGTGGTTAGGATCCCTTTTCATTAATTTTATTAATTTTTAGTGTAATTCCTCCCCTCACTGGTTCGTAGAGTGTGTGTGTTTTGCTTGTGTTTTTGGGGCTGGTGTGTTTGTGTAGTTACTTTTATTTTTTTCTAATGTCGGAGGCCCAAAAACCCATTTTTTGTAAGTGCTTAGTGTGTGGCCATAAGCTTTCACCGGCGGATGGCCACACTCTGTATGTTCGGTGCCTTGGGGTTGAACACCTGTCCTCTGGGTGTTCCATTTGCGCAGCGTTCAACCCCAGGGCACTGAAAGAGCAGAGGTCGAAGCTGGTTCTGGCAGGACTTTTGCCCCCGGATCCGGCTTTGGCCTCCGGTACTCCCGTGGCGGCTCCTCAGTCCTTGGTGGTAGCCACTCCTGCCCCCCCTTCCCCCGGCCGGGACTCAAAACTCCCACTAAGATGCCGGAGGAAAGGGAGGCCAGGAGGGAGAAGCACCACAAGTGGTGGGCCGAGGCCTCCGCTTCGGCCCCCCCCAGCTAAGCGAGCTTCTCCCTCCACGGCTTCCAGGTCCCCTCCTCCTCGGATCCGATCCCCTTGCTTTTCCCCAGGACCCGAGGAGGAGGAGACCCGATCTCCGTCAAGGTCATCGAGGCGGCATTCCTGGCCCGCCTCGGTGGCCTCGTCGAGATCTACTTAGTCTTTTTGATGCAGACTTGGACCGGATGATGAGAAGGTTCATCCAGGCCCAGCTGCAGATCCCCCCCCCCCCTTTGGGGGGAGCTCTACACCTTTTTTTTTTTTTTTTTGCCCCGATAGCTCCTTCTCTGACCCGCTTCCCGGGTTCAGAGCGCTCGGAGCCAGGCAGCATTGGAGCCAGGGGTGGGGCGGCGCCGACAGTACTGGGTACTTCGGATCCGACCCTGCCCTCGAGCCGTGGGCCGAGCTTCAGATCAGAGGTTTTCGGTGTGCCTTTTGGCTCCGTCCAGGTCGGAGCACACGGGTCCTTAGGATCTGATGGCCTCTGCACCGGTTCTGATCTTTTCATCAGGTCCGAGTGGGAGTCTGCTTTCGGACCCCAGGGAGAGCGGCTCCCCCTCAGCCTTCGATGCAGTGGAGAGGGCTCTTTTGAAAGCATCTGGACCCCCGGTCCTTGCATCTGCTCCACCCTGCACTCCCTCTCTGCTGGGTCAGGCTTCCATCACCCGGCCACAGGGACAGCCTGCTTCGATGTCCCAGGTTGTTCCACTGGAACAGGATATTGCTGGTGAGACCTCCTCAGACAGTCCCCCGAGGAAGTGCCTCGCAAGCATAAGTGTAAGAGGAGACACGTGGACTCCCCCCGAGTCCTTAACAGAGGACGTGGACTTGGATGAAGGGGAAGGCTCCCCAAGGTCACCCCCGAGGATGTCTCCTTTGGAGACCTCATGTAAATGCTCAGGATCGGGGGTTGGTCTGCCCCCAAGGCTTCCTCCGAGTCTGTGTTCCTGGAGGCATTCGAAGCAGGCCCGTCTACCTCTTGGGTGTCCCCTCCGGTGGACCTTACCCACACCAGGGTGTGGAAGGAGCCAGACACTGGAGCCAGTCCCCAAATGCCCGGATAGAATTTTGAGTCCCCCTGCAGACCGGTCCCATTGGAGCAAGGGTCCCCCCATAGATGCCATGTTGATGGCGGCAGCCACCAAGAGGGAATTAACTCAGGAGAACCCCTCAGTCCATCCACAGAGCAAGGAGTCCCACTCAATGGATCGCCTCAGGAAGCGGGTATTTAGTTCAGCGACCTTCTCAGTAAGGTCCCTGAACTACATGGCACAGGTCATCAGGATGCAGTGAGATATTATCAAAGAATATGCTGCCCCCCCCCCCCCCCCAGAGTCCATGTTGGCGGAGGACTAGCAGTTGTACTCAACTGGTATGGCCACTCTTAGATCGGTTTCAAATACCTCTATGTGGCTTTTGTCCCATGCCACAGAGGGAGCAGCTAGAGCCAGCGGAGTGGGTCTAGTCATGAGACATCAGGCCTGGCTCTGACATTGTGACTTCGCGGAGCCCATTAAGGCGTCCTTTGCAAATGCCCCCTTTGATTGTTCTGCCTTGTTTGGTAAAACTGTTCGACACACTTGTCCAGAGCGAAAAGGACAGGAAGACTTTGTCTGCCATCGGAGTCTGCTTCTCTGCTCCCCAGAGGTCCTTCTCCAAGAACCAAAAGGGACAGAAGAAGATGTGGTTCCAGTAATTGCAACATTCCCATACTGCTCCGGACAACCAGTCCTTCCATGGCAGAGGAGGACAGGGAGGACGCCGCCCTAGAGGCAGAGGAGCCCCGAGAAATTTTGGGTCCAGAGTAACCTCCACTGATCAGCCCACGCAGCAGCCCTGAGGGGTTGCCCGACTGCTCCACTCTGGAGGCAGTCGGGGGGTGCTTCTCGAAGCACCTGGCGGCTTGGGAGTCCATTACGTCAGATCGCTGGGTGCTTCGTATCATATCCAGAAGTTACAAAATTCCACTGCACCATGTCCCCTGACTCAACCTCCCCGATGTACCACCCAATCAGAGGGAGGCGGCGGCAACTGCAGAAATTCAGCAGCTGCTAAAAAAAGAAGAGCCATCCAGCCCGTCCCCCCAGATCAGCTCGGATTAGGGTTTTACTCCAGGTTCTTTCTGGTGCCAAAAAAGACGGGGGACTTGAGACTGATTCTCGACCTTTCACTCTTGAACCTGTCAGTAACCAAAGAAAAATTCCAGATGATCACCCTTCAATCCATTCTCCCCCTCTTGCGGGAGAGCGACTGGATGTGCTCAATAGACCAAGGATGCGCACTACCACATTTTAATGGACAGATGATCTAGGAGGTTTCTCCGCTTCCTGCTGGGAGCCAGTCACTATCAGTTCAAGGTCCTTCCCTTTGGTCTCACCACAGCCCCCAGGGTGTTTACCAAAGTGTTAGCGGCCCACCAAATGCAGGTCTTCCCGTACCTGGACGACTGGCTCCTGTCCCCCCCAACAAGGCATCTACTCTGCACAGCCAGAAATTACTTTCTCTGGCTAGCTCCCCAACTAGGCATTACAATCAACATGGACCAATCCTACCTTGCTCCGACACAAGTGATAAGATTTCATAGGGGCCAAACTAGATACGAGAAGTCTGCGAGCGTTCCTCACTTTGGAGTGACTTCAAAACCTGAGGCTTCATGTGCGGGCCATCCTCCAATCAAAAGCCCCACCGGTGGAATTGGTCCAGAGGGCGCTAGGCTCCATGGCAGCAGCAATAACTCTTCCATGTGCTCATCTGAATATGAGGGTGCTACAGTGGACTCTTAGTCCAATGGTCTTTTCAGTTTCTCCCCCTCAGTCACCCTATCTCACTCAGCAGGGCTTGCAGGAGGGCCCTCTTTTATGGTGGCTCCAGTCCCCGGACCTCCATACGGGACGACCCTTCTGCACGCCACCTCCCCTCACCACGGTGACCACGGACTCCTCTTGCCTCTGGTGGGGGGGCATTGCTCGGGCAGAACGGTCCAACGCACGTGGAATGACAAGAGACCTCCTTGCATATCAACGTTCTGGAGATGAGGGCGGTGCTATTGGCGTTGCAAGCACTTCAGAACCTTCTCCCCGTAGGAACTATTGTGATACAGACTGACATGTCAGTTGTCTGGTACATCAACAAACTGGGGGGAACCAGGTCCTACCCTCTCTGTCGATAGGCCATGAGGGTGTGGGAATGGGCAATCTCCATCAACCGCTTCCTTATCGCAACGCACATTCCGGGATGGTCCAACATTCTGGCGGACAAGCTCAGCTGCACTATTCTGTCCCCTTATGAGTGGTCTCTCAATTTCCAGGTAGCAAAGCGGATTTTTGCCGAATGGGGGCAACCCTGCTGCGATCTTTTTGCCACTCCCTCAAACACGTAATGCTCAGCTTCTTCGCTCTGATTTCCCCCCCTTGGGGAAAGCCAGAGAGACGCTCTAGTGCATGCTTGGCCTCCCGGTCTACTTTATGCCTATCCTCCTCCACCCCTGATGCCGAAACTTGTACAGAAAGCCTCTCGGTTGGGGAACAGAATGATCCTCATTGCCCCATTCTGGCCTCGTCAAACTTGGTTCCCTTACCTGTGGTCTCATCTGGTGAATCCTCCCTGGATTCTGGATCCCATTCCAGATCTAATATCGCATCCCTTAGGTCTACCGACCCCGAATCTGGACAACCTGAAGCTGACAGCTTGGCTGCTCCAGTTCCACTCTTAGTCAGGACTCCCGGCATCTCTTCACCAGTTAAAGCCATCTTGGTGGCAGCACATAAACCTTCCACTAGAAAAGTCTATCGCAGTAAATGGAAGCATTTTTCCATCTGGGCAGAACACCATAACATCCCTTCACGGCTTCGTTGCCGTCCGTCTTGGATTTCCTTACCAGACTTTTTCAATGGGGAGCTAGCTGTTCTACGGTCAAGGTTCAATTGGCAGCCATTTCTCATTACCATGTGGGACACGAGACAGGTCCCTTGATGACTGCAAAATTATGTAAAACCTTCCTCAAGGGTACTTTCCTGCTCAGGCCTCCTGTCAAGGAAGCTGTACCCCCTTGGGATCTATCACTAGTCCTTCAAGCCTTGACTGCCCCTCCCTTTGAACCAGCTGTCTCGGCCGAACTTAAATACCTTTCCTGGAAAACTGCGTTCGTTGTCGCCATCACTTCAGTGAAAAGAGTTTCCGAACTTCAGGTCCTTTGTGCGAAACCTCCCTACTTGATTTTTCATCAGGATAGAGTGTACCTCAGGACCAGTTCCCTCCTTTCTTCCCAAGGTGGCCTCAGAAACCAATATCAATCAGTCCATTAACCTGCCAGCTTTCTTCCCTAAGTACCAGAATAAAGGAGAATACAAGCTGCATTCCTTAGACGTGCACAGACAACTGCGCTTCTACATTCATAGGACTGCTGGTCACAGGCAATCAGATCAGTTGTTCATTTCCTTTGCCAAATTCAATTTGGGTAAAGCTATTTCTAAGGTCACCTTATCACGATGGATTTCGGTGTATTCTTCTAGCCTATGAAACTTCGGGGAGGCCCGCACCTCTGGGAGTACGGGCACATTCTACTTGCTCCATATCTACTTCTGCTGCCTTTAGATCTAGAGTATCTTTGGATGATATTTGCTCTGCAGCCACTTGGCCTCATCTCATACCTTTATCGACCATTATAAGCTGGACGTTATTTCCAGAGGGAGAGCATCCTTTGGCTCTGCAGTGCTCCGGAACATCTTTCCATGATGGCCGCCCAAGATTCAGGTAGCTGGAGACTGTCCCAAAGGTTGCTGACAAATGAAGTCCCTACTTCTGATTAAGAAGTTAAGTACTCACCATAACATTCCGTCTGAGTAGGTGACTTCATTTGTCTGCAACCATCCCCCCCTCCTTCCCCCTGGCCTTCAGAAGTCAATTCTTGAATGTCCTTTCTTGGTCCCTTTCGGGACACTTTTGGGTCTGAAATTTGGTACAAGGGCAAACTTGATCTGAGGTCAATCAGGGTTTGGGGATTATGGGTAAGGGGAGGAGCTAGGAGCTCTGATCCATAAGCTGTAAAATAAGTTGCCGGCTCGGATCCAAGACCCAAAGGTTGCAGACAAATTAAGTCACCTACTCAGATGGAACGTTATGGTGAGTACATAACTTCTTATTTTATCTGCTCAATTTTCAGTCGGACACGATACAGGCTTATTTTCCCCATCTAGCAGGGAATCCCCAGCAAAGATTTAGTTTATGCAGGCTTGAAATCTCTTCAGAAGAAGACAAAATGAATAGTATTGTCAGCAGTGGAGGAAAGTGGTCTACTTGAGAGCCAAGTGTGTGCTTGCAGAGATGTAAACTCTCTTCTCAGGAATGATATGCCAGTAATGATTGTGTTGCTTTCCTAGTTTTAATGGACTAATGGTGTGCAAGGATGAGCTCTGCTGAGCATTTTCAAGTTTACTTTAGTTGTACCAAATAACTAGGCAGGAAAAGAAACTGGGTGAAAGAAAATGTCTAGAGAACTATAGGCATATCATTGTTAATTGAATGAGAGTGGATTTGTCAAGAAAAGAGGAGTAGGTATTTAAATAAATGTAATTATTATGGGGTGTGTGGAATGGGGGGAAGGTGAGGAGCAAAGTTGGGCTTCACCCAAGCTCTTTGTTCTCCCGAAATGGTTGTTGTATTTTATGAGCGCACCATATTTAAAGTGTTGGAGCAGGGGAGATGGAATATGGTAAAAGACTGGAGTTTGGTATCCAGTCTTTTCGCCCCATTAATCCAGAGGATATCTGTGACGTAGGATGACCGGTCAGATATCCTGTTTTGTCAGGAACCTAAGGTACCACTTCTAGGCTCTCTGAATTTTTGTCACATTTGTGTACAGGATGTTTTTCTATGCGAATGGCAAATATGGCATGCATCCCATAGGCTACTGCCCCAACATTTTATCTGACATTAAAAGGCTACAGGTAGTTCTTTCAGTAATATATAATGCAAAAGGTAGTTCTTTCAGTAATATATAATGCAAACTCAAGTTATTCTACATGTTTCAGAAGGGTAGCTATGACTTTCCATAAAAGGAAATGCCTAGTAAAAATACATGGTCCAAAAACTCCAACTATTGCTTGCAAATGCTACATAATCTGTGCGTGTCCTGGCTATCTACCATAACTTAATGCGAGTAAATTTTGCAACAACTTGTATGATTAGTTGTAAGGCATTTTGTAAAAGCCTAATTGATTTACAGCAGGTATGTCTCAAACTTTTAAAATTGCTCGTTGAGGAATTTCTCTCAGGATTTCTGATGTAATTTCAAAAATGAAGTATGTAAAAGATCTGAACTAGTTGATAAAGGGTTTAGTGTGTGCTTGTGACCACTTCATTTCCCCTTGGTGTGCTTTGATATGCACTGTGTAAAATACTAGTTATTTTGCTTAATAGAAAGTGAAAGCATCCTGGACCAGCAGTATGCTAGTCTGTTGCACAGCTCCGTGGTCTCTTCACTCCATGCCTGCTTGCTGTACTAAGGTAAAGTGAATAAACATTAGAGCACAGCTTTGTTGGTACAGCTTCTACATGACATTTTTGTAACCCCAGCTGAGTATCTCAGAATAGCATCTCTTTCCATAAAAGACCACTGTGTTGCAAACCTTTATTCCATTTGTTTACCAGGATGGTCTGACTGGGACAAATGTATCCCTTAACTGACAACTGGATGAGAAGCTCCAAACTGAAAAATGCACAGAATTTGTTTCACTTTTTGATTTTTATTCAGTAGTCCAAAGTGTTCTTTTTCTGGGTAAGAAAACATTGCAGAATGCATATAGTCACTGTTTTGAATTAAAATACAATGCAGAATGTCACAGGCCCAATCATAGGTGAGTACTAGGCTAATGGCCCTGGAGCCTTTACAAGCCTAGCCCAAAGGCTGACCCTGGCATGGTGCCATGTGACCTTGGTTCCCATTGCCTCTGTCGAGTAAAGCCACTGGTGTGATCCCTGGGGTGAATTTTCTTTTTGCCATCCACTCCTCAAGATTCCTCTTGAAGAGAGCCAGTGAGGTGCTCTAAGTATGGGAAGTCTTTTTTTTTTTTCCATAGCATGGGCAGTCTCTGGGTTATGAACCTCTCTCCAGCATGTCTTGTTGAATTGTGGTAATGAGATTGAAGTCTCTGGAGCATGTGGTATGGAGGGAATTGGGAATTCTTTATATGTAGTATTTCTAACAGAGCTGGGTCAGACATGGCTTTGTAAGTCCAGCAGAGATCGCATCTAAGTAGATGATATGACACCGAGAATAGTTGGGAGTTTTGAGTCTATCCATATAGCACAAATGTTTTTAAGGCCTAGGATCCTCTTTGTGAAGTACTTTTGTGGCCTCTCCAGTTGTTGCAGGTGTTTAGTGAGGTACATGCCAAATGGGGCATTGTACTCCATTATTGGTCTAATGAGGGAAGAGTAAAGGGAGACTATGACCGCTTTCTTCCTGGATGCAAAACCCTTGGTAATGAGAGATGCCACACAAAGACCTGACCTCTGTGGCAGTGTGGTGGTCAAAAGAGGTTGCTGACAACCTGTGTTCCCAGATCTCTTGTAACTCCTGTGTTCAATGGACTACCATCGATATGGTAATTCATGGGAACAGAGTTTTTCCCAGAGGGGATGACTACACATTTTTTGGCATTGAACTTAAGGCCATGGTTCTCTCACCAATAGTTAGTCTCGGTGAGGCCTTTCTGTAGGATGTCAACATCATTTGGGCAGTTAATAATGGTTCCCAACTTGCAATCGTCTGCAACCTTTGTCAGCCAGAGTCCCTTCAGGCTGGCCTGGACTTCAGAGAAGTAGATACCAAACCGGAGAGGAGCCATGACCAAACCCTGTGGCACTCCAATCGTGACTGGTTGGCAGTCTGACTTGGAGTCGGCTACTTTCACACTGTGGGTTCTACCTGTGAGCCAGTTTGCAACCCACCTATTGATATAGGGGTCGATGCCTAACTTTGTGAGTTTTTCTATGATTCCCGAGTGGGGAATGGTATCGAAGGCCTTGGCCATATCAAGGTAGGCTGTAGGAACCACCTTGCCTTCCTCCGTAGCTCTGTCATCCATTTTATCTGGCCACAGGTTTACCACTCAGTGGCACTATATTTCTAAACACTGCTTGCCATGTTTTACTCAACACTATGGTGTTCAAACTTATTTACTCTCACTCTTTAAAAAAAAAAACTTGTAATCAAGTTTTGTGATGTTTAGGTGATGGGGACCCGTTTGTGGATCAGGTGATAGTTCAGTTGGTAGTCTTAACACTAGAGAAGCTAGCAGGGTGAGAGGAATTGAACTTGTCTTCTGAACTTTGAGGAGGGTGTTAGAGGTTCTGGGTAGAAGTGGTAAGTTGTTGTTGCTGTCTATCTTGGGCAGAGATAAAACAATTCAAGGTAATCCATTTAGAATGGATCAGCAATGAATCTAGACTGACATGGCAAACCCCTGCTAACTTGTCCGTAAATCAGTATTCTGAAATTTTTTCCAGTTCGTTGCATCGTTGCATTTCAACATGCACCGTGCATTTTCTCATGTCTCCAAACAAGGCTACCATCTGTTATGAAACATGCAACAGACAAGGTTAAATTGTAATAATCCTTTGTTTCATAAAGCAGTAGTAGTAGCTTTATCTGGTTTGCTTCATACATTTACAGTATCCCGTTCTTTTCTGAATACAAATGTGTTTCTGGTCTGAAATAAAGAAATCCATTTTGTCATTTGCAGTGTCTGAAATGATAGAGAAAATCCATTTTGGTGCTTTTTCTTTTCCCTCCATCATTCTTCAACAATAAATCAAGTTTTTGAGTCCAAGCTTTCAGATCCAACACAAGGCGAACTAGGCAGCTGCCTAGGGCCTCCTGGCTTGGGGGAGTACAGCTGGGGGCAGCCACAGAAAAAATCTTACATTTTTTTCATGTCTGGGCATTTTTAAAGGTGCACTCTGTTCTGCTCAATGCATGCTGGGAACAGTGTGTGAGACTTAACAGGGTGCTTTCATCATGTTTGCTGTGTGCTTTGTACACGTTAGAACCATAAAACTTGAGGCAGGCAATTTAGACAACTTTCCCACTGATTGGGCTTTTTAACTATTGGGTGTTTCAAATATTCAAAAGGGGCATGTGCATATACCAACTGCTGCCAATTACACATTGTAGCTGCATGAGGTGTGTGTAAACAAAAAAAAAAATGCCCTAATTAAGTATAGCAGGCCAGTTAATTAGCTTGCTAGTCTCAAACCTTGTACCTCAGCTACAGAAGGAAAGAGCCTTAGTCTTCTACGCCAGCTACCACACTGCTTAGTTGATTGAAGTGTGCTGAAATTGGTAGTTTGTCTATTTCGTACATTTGTTTCACTGCTTAATGTTGGAAAAAAATCTAAAGAGTGCATTTTCAAGGAAGGTGAGCTTCAAAGGAGGAGAGGTTTACTGCTTCCAGTGTTAAGCATGTTTTAAATGTGCAGCTATATTGTTTAGCAAATGTCGTCTATTTTTTGCTATAGAATTTAAAAGCAGTGTTAGCACAACAGGTAGCTTGCTTTTCTTTGGGCACAGAAGACTGTGGGTTCTACTCCCACACAATGTAGGACTGTTAATACAGCATTGCACTTTCAGAAGTGCATCACTCGCGCGCACACACACACACACACACACCCCACCCCCACCCCAAGTGCATCATCCTTTGAGATGTTAAACTGAAGCCCCATCTGTCAATGGTAGATGCTGTGAGATCTTTTACTTCTACTTAAGTTATCAATAAGGGGGGGGGTTCCCCAATACTAGGGGGGGGATTTCCCCAATACTACAGTGGGGACATTTGGCCAGTGTATGTATTGCCAAATGAGTCTACCCTGAAAAGATGTTGGGCTAGTGGGTCTAACCTGGCCAACAAAAGAAATTAAAATAAAAGTTTTAAATCCGAATAGCTGGGTAACTACAGCAGAGCTAGTAAGGGAGACTGCTGGAAAGGTGCTTGGTGTGACATCTGGACAGAGGGAGGACAAGGAGACCTGGTGGTGGAATGAGGAAGTATAGGAGAGTATACAGAGGAAGAGGCTGGTGAAGTGGGATTGTCAAAGAGCTGAAAAAAGTAGACATGAGTATAAGGAGATGAGACGCATGGCAAAGAGGTGCCGAAGGATAAGGCATATGGAGAGTTGTATGAGAGATTGTACACTAAAGAGGGAGAAAAGGATCTGTACCAATTGGTTAAACAGGGGGACTGAGCTGGGAAAGATGTGCAGCAGGTAAGGGTGATAAAGGATAGTGAGGGAAACGTACTCACAAGTGAGGAGTGTGTGTTGAGTAGAGTACTTTGAAGGGCTGATGAATGAAGAGAATGAGAGAGAGAGACCAGGAGGTTGGATGATGTGGCGGATAGTGAATCAGGAAGTGAAACAGATTAGCAAGGAGGAAGTAAGGACAGCTATGAAGAGGATGAAGACTGGAAAGGCTGTTGGCCCAGATGACATACCAGTGGAAGCATGGAGGTGCTTAGGTGAAATGGCAGTGGAATTTTTAACCAGATTGTTTAATGAAATTTTGGAAAGTCTGAGGATGCCTGAGGAGTGGAGAAAGTGTTTTGCTACCTATCTTTAAGAATAAGGGTGATGTGCAGAGCTGCAGTAACTACAGAGGGATAAAATTGATCAGTCACAGCTTGAAGTTATGGGAAAGAGTAGTGGAAGCTAGGTTAAGAAGGGAGGTGATTATTATCAGCAGTATGGTTTCATGCCAGGAAAGAGCACTACAGATGCAATATTTGCTCAGTGTTGTTTGAGAAATACAGAAAAGTTCAGAAGGAGTTGCATTGTGTCTTTGTGGACTTGGAGAAAGCATATGACAGGTTGCCTAGAGAGGAGTTGTGGTGTTGTGTGAGGAAGTTGGGAGTGTGTGAGGAAGTATGCACGTGTGGTACAGGATATGTACGAGGGTAGTGTGACATTGGTGAGGACTGTGGTGGGAGTGACAGATGCGTTTAAGGTGGAGGTGGGATTACATAAAGGATCAGCTCTGAACCCTTTCTTATTTGCAGTGGTGATGGACAGGTTGACAGATGAGATCAGACAGGAGGCCCTGTGGACTATGATGTTTGCAGATGACATTGTGAAATGTAGTGAAAGTAGGGACCAGGTTGAGGAGACCCTGGAGAGGTGGAGATGTGCTTTAGAGAGAGGAATGAACATCAGCAGGGCTAAAACAGAATGTGTAAATGTGAGAGAGGGTAGAGGAATGGTGGTGAGGATCCAGGGAGTAGAGCTGGTAAAGGTGGATGAGTTTAAGTACTTGGGATCAACAGTTCATAGTAATGGTGAGTATGGAAGAGAGGTGAAGGAGAGTGTACAGGCCGACTGGAATGGGTGGAGAAGAGTGTCGGGAGTGATTTGTGACAGACTGGTACCAGTAAGAGTGAAAGGGAAGGTCTACAAGAGGGTAGTGAGACCATCTATGTTATATGGGTTGGAGACTGCATTGACGAAAAGGCACGAGTCGGAGCTGGATGTGGCAGAGTTAAAGATTTGCACTAGGTGTGACTAGGATGGACAGGATTAGGAATCAGTATATTAGCGGGTCAGCTCAGGTTGGACAGTTTGGAGACAATGCAAGACAGGCGAGATTGCGTTTATTTGGACATGTGCTGAGGAGGGAAGCTGGGTATATTGGGAAAAGGATGCTAAGGATGGAGCTGCCAGGTAAGAGGAAAACCTAAGATGAGGTTTATGGATGTGATTAGAGAGGACATGCAGGCAGTTGGTGTGAAAGAGCATGATGCAGAGGACAGGAAGAAATGGAAACAGATGATCCACTGTGGCGACCCCTAATGGGAACAGCTGAAAGATGATCTCTGCCGTTTTATTTGAAAAGGTAAAGAAGAAAATATTCACACCAACAGTTTTGAATAGTGTTTGACAAGTGGGAGGGGTAGGGGAGAGAGAGAAGTCATGGGACATGAGTGGCTGTGGGGGGGGGGGGTTGCCCTGCCCCGCCCCATTTCCCTACCTAGGGCCCCATTTGATTATGATCCAGCTCTGCTTCAGATAACCACCTGATCATTTTTTCTTTAAGTTTACACTGTTCTTGTATTAACAGCGAAAACGCTTTTATTTTAAACAATAAAGTTGCGTTCAAGAAAAAGAAACTCCTTTGGTGGAAGCGTCCCTGACTGGATTGGATTATTTCATAGGTGTTATACTGACTGCTAACCTTCCGGCTTTGTTGTACTTGGTTTGTTGTGCCGGTTTTCGTTTAGTACATTGAGAAATGATCAACGCGAGGTGCAAAATGAACAGTAGGCTAGAGACGTACCTACTGGTTGGAGTGCATGACCGGTTCATTGCTACATGCATTTATATGCATACATCCTCTCACTTCCTAGCACCTATCTTGTACTGTTTTATTGTCCTATACATGAAGTCTAGCAAGATTAGAATCCTAAACATTACAGCGAAGAGCCTGTTTAGAAAATGTTATTTCTCTACCTGAAAACAGATGGCTTAACCATACCATAGTAAGCCATTAGCTCCTTTGGCATATAGGATATTTGCAACTATTGAGGTGTACCAAATGATCATAAAATCTCATTTCACTAACCAAAGTGATAGTATAGTAATTTCACATACTATTCACTTTCTCACTTGGAATACCTGAGCTATCTGTAGACTTGGCTGTCTGTCTGACTTGATGCCCAAAGGTCAGGATTTCACCTCCATGAATCATACTGCATACAACAGCCATTTTGCATTTAACCCTCCTTCACTTTTTTCCTCTTCACTTTCACAATGCAATCTGCAATGTACATTGATGAGTATTAAAAGTACATCTTTCATATCCTGTTTAAGCAGTCTGCAACATCCTGTTAATATTTTTGTTTCCCATGTTCAATGGTATCTTGCACATTAAGAATATTTCAGACCAGTCTTCAATTAAATCAAATAAATTTTACTGCTTGTTTCTTCAGGTAGAGTAATGCATTTAACTGATATGTTGCAATGATCTCCCTCCTCCTACAAGATGATGTCCTGAATGCCGTTGGCTATAGAGGTGTTTTTCTATATGCCCCTGCTTTGTATACCTGAAAATCATATGCACGTTCTGTGCATTTTCTATATGCCCCTAATTTGTATACCTGAAAATCGTATACACGTTCTGTGCATTTTTAGTCATGCGCTTTTTGCACATAGACTAAAAGCTGTGTATGGCTTTTTAGTATACCATGAAAATTAGTAAAAGTAAACCTAAAATTGTATTTCCTGTTAGATTTCTAACAAATTCTTTTTGTGGCCTACTAACACCCATTTGTTGAAATTTCACTGAATGCAGTTGCTTTTCCAAAATCATTAGAATGCAATGTCTAAGTGACTTGCTCAAGGTGACACATTAGGAAAATGAGAACCAAGAAAATCCAACCCTGCACCAGAGGAAATTAAGTTCACAGTGTGACCCTCTGTGCTAACTTCCAAACTTATTGCTGATGCCTTCTTTTAAAGTGAAGAAAGGTATGCTATCTTCCCAGTGCAGACACACACGTCCTTTATGCTGTATGATGCATCACATTTGCATATGCAAGTAGTCCTTTCTCATGATTTTCATTGCAAGTACGGATTTCCTCTAACAATTTATAACTAATCAATTAAAATCAGTCTCATACTTTTCTCAAAGATTTGATAATTACTAAAAGTGCGTTAAACTTGTGCAGGAAAAATCTGAACACTAATATTGCCTTTAGAGTCCTATATAGTTAATCATTTCAGGAAGACCTGACTTATGAAAATGCACACAGGCATTTATACATGTGCAAGACCCTGGATACATTTACAATATAGTAGTTATCACTGGTTTGGCTTGAAGCAAAAAATGATTCCTATTGGTTTCCATCCTGTATATGAATGAAGGTTTTCATTTGTCTACCCTTAATTTTACCAGTGAAGTATCCTTTTTTTCTACAAACAATTAAAATGAGCATGAAAAATGTTGCTAGTTTCCTGACTCAAAATGAATACTTTTTTACTGGACCCTAAATACTGAATTCTTTGACGGATTAGTAGTCAATGGTTAGCCAGGAATTTAACCCCTAATCTTATTTTATATAACTTGAATGCATTTTTTTTTTTTTTTTTTTTTTTTTTACTGTAAATGCGTACTTTAACTTTTAAGCTCTTACCACCCCCTATAGTGCCTTTTTTAGGCAAGGTTCAAAGGACAAAACCACCACCGTAACAGATACAAGCATGCAAAATCTGAAGGTAATGCTACTCCATGCTAGAAGTCTAAACCTCAAAATGCACACTCTCAAGGCACTCCCAAAAATGGAGAACATAGATATCTGTGCAGCAACTGAAACCTGGTTCAAGGCTCCAGAGAGCACCCCTGCAATACCAGGTTACAACTCTTACCACACTTCTCGGCCACAAAACCAAGACTGAAACACTAGAGGCTGGAGGAGTGTCCATATTCACCAAGGATATTCACACCTCCAGGCTATTATTCACCAAGGATATTCACACCTCCAGGCTAGTTGCCCAACACAATGCATCTGAAATTCTCCAGGTGCAACTAAACACTAGGTAAGACTGCAATCCAAATTGTAGCTTGCTACAGATCCCCCACCATGCCCCAAGATTCTCACTACACCTTTCTAAACCTACTGGAAAATATTAAGATAAAACCAAACACTCTAATACTTGGTGATTTCAACTACCCTGCCATTAACTGGGGAAACTACTCGGGTACCAACTCCTTTTCCCAACGGTTCTTGGAATTCATAAATTCCAACACCCTGGATCAACTAATCCATTGTCCCACCAGGGGCTCCAATATCCTAGACCTGGTAATTACCAACATGGGAGATGCTCCACCCCAGTGGTCACCCCCACATTGGC
>NC_056743.1:73489741-73503635 GCF_019279795.1 Protopterus annectens
GAATAAACACTGCAGACTGAAGATCAAACTTTTATCCTTTATCCCATTAAGCCTAACCTCACTAAAGCTGCCAGATGTAACAAATTTCATATTCTTGATGAAGTGTACAATCTCTGTTGTGGAACAGATTTGCAATACTCATCAAAAGGTAAAGCTTTCACTTGGGATATGTAACAGTTTAAAAAGTTTTTTTTTTTTTTTTTTTTTAAAGCTTCAGGAAACATGAAAAGCTTTAAAATCGACATTTAAAATGCCATTTTCCTTAAATAGGCTGCTGTACCTGGTGTGCTCACTGTTAACAAGGCTGCAGAAAATGTAGCCCATTATAGTGAAGTGCATGCAAATACAGCTAGATATAGGCAGTGCTGTGACTACTGCTTATGCTGCTGTTATCTCTAGAGTTTGGGTTACAGTCTTGTCCCCTGGACTCTTTTTTTTTTCTGAGTGGAATTTCCCTATTTTCTTCGTATTTTTCAAATGTTTGTGCATTCTGGATTCCTGCCACATCCCAAAGACACTGCTTGGGTAGATAAGATCACACAGGCTAAGGACAGTTTGTCTCTCCTTTTAAAGGAATGTTTTCCTTGGTGTGAAGTAACTCTAACAAAATAAAAACAAAATGGAGTATCCATATGGTCTGCACTGCATTGTTTTCAATATACTAAAATGTAAATGACTGTAAAACAATTTTCACATTCTGTAATCCCGCTTGCTAGCAATGATGTGTGTGATCCTCCCTGATTTTCGTTTTAATCAGAATCCTCTAATTCAGGACATTACCATAATGTATACTCTATGTGGACTTTGGCATCACTAGAGATCTGGAGTGAGTATGAACTAAATCCTAGACATCCACTGTGTTAAACATAAAATAGGTTGCATTTTAAAACTGCATTGCACTTTTTTGAACTTTTGCTTAATTGATGCTTCATCTTTGATGTTTTTACTGCTGTGACTGTGTTTTTTTTTTCCTGCAGTTTGTATTTCTAGTACTTCTGCTTAGTATAGGTTAGATTCAGATGCAGTTTGTATTTCTAGTACTTCTGCTTAGTATAGGTTAGATTCAGATGCAGTTTGTATTTCTAGTACTTCTGCTTAGTATAGGTTAGATTCAGATGCAGTTTGTATTTCTAGTACTTCTGCTTAGTATAGGTTAGATTCAGATGCAGTTTGTATTTCTAGTACTTCTGCTTAGTATAGGTTAGATTCAGATGCAGTTTGTATTTCTAGTACTTCTGCTTAGTATAGGTTAGATTCAGATGCAGTTTGTATTCCTAGTACTTCTGCTTAGTATAGGTTAGATTCAGATGCAGTTTGTATTTCTAGTACTTCTGCTTAGTATAGGTTAGATTCAGATGCAGTTTGTATTTCTAGTACTTCTGCTTAGTATAGGTTAGATTCAGATGCAGTTTGTATTTCTAGTACTTCTGCTTAGTATAGGTTAGATTCAGATGCAGTTTGTATTTCTAGTACTTCTGCTTAGTATAGGTTAGATTCAGATGCAGTTTGTATTTCTAGTACTTCTGCTTAGTATAGGTTAGATTCAGATGCAGTTTGTATTTCTAGTACTTCTGCTTAGTATAGGTTAGATTCAGATGCAGTTTGTATTTCTAGTACTTCTGCTTAGTATAGGTTAGATTCAGATGCAGTTTGTATTTCTAGTACTTCTGCTTAGTATAGGTTAGATTCAGATGCAGTTTGTATTCCTAGTACTTCTGCTTAGTATAGGTTAGATTCAGATGCAGTTTGTATTCCTAGTACTTCTGCTTAGTATAGGTTAGATTCAGATGCAGTTTGTATTCCTAGTACTTCTGCTTAGTATAGGTTAGATTCAGATGCAGTTTGTATTTCTAGTACTTCTGCTTAGTATAGGTTAGATTCAGATGCAGTTTGTATTTCTAGTACTTCTGCTTAGTATAGGTTAGATTCAGATGCAGTTTGTATTTCTAGTACTTCTGCTTAGTATAGGTTAGATTCAGATGCAGTTTGTATTTCTAGTACTTCTGCTTAGTATAGGTTAGATTCAGATGCAGTTTGTATTTCTAGTACTTCTGCTTAGTATAGGTTAGATTCAGATGCAGTTTGTATTTCTAGTACTTCTGCTTAGTATAGGTTAGATTCAGATGCAGTTTGTATTTCTAGTACTTCTGCTTAGTATAGGTTAGATTCAGATGCAGTTTGTATTTCTAGTACTTCTGCTTAGTATAGGTTAGATTCAGATGCAGTTTGTATTTCTAGTACTTCTGCTTAGTATAGGTTAGATTCAGATGCAGTTTGTATTTCTAGTACTTCTGCTTAGTATAGGTTAGATTCAGATGCAGTTTGTATTTCTAGTACTTCTGCTTAGTATAGGTTAGATTCATATGCAGTTTGTATTCCTAGTACTTCTGCTTAGTATAGGTTAGATTCAGATGCAGTTTGTATTTCTAGTACTTCTGCTTAGTATAGGTTAGATTCAGATGCAGTTTGTATTCCTAGTACTTCTGCTTAGAATAGGTTAGATTCAGATGCAGTTTGTATTTCTAGTACTTCTGCTTAGTATAGGTTAGATTCAGATGCAGTTTGTATTCCTAGTACTTCTGCTTAGTATAGGTTAGATTCAGATGCAGTTTGTATTCCTAGTACTTCTGCTTAGTATAGGTTAGATTCAGATTTGCTGAATGTAGGCTGTGCTTAGTATAGGTTAGATTCAGATTTGGTGAATGTAGGCTGTGCTTAGTATAGGTTAGATTCAGATTTGGTGAATGTAGGCTGTGCTTAGTATAGGTTAGATTCAGATGCAGTTTGTATTCCTAGTACTTCTGCTTAGTATAGGTTAGATTCAGATGCAGTTTGTATTCCTAGTACTTCTGCTTAGTATAGGTTAGATTCAGATGCAGTTTGTATTTCTAGTACTTCTGCTTAGTATAGGTTAGATTCAGATGCAGTTTGTATTTCTAGTACTTCTGCTTAGTATAGGTTAGATTCAGATGCAGTTTGTATTTCTAGTACTTCTGCTTAGTATAGGTTAGATTCAGATGCAGTTTGTATTTCTAGTACTTCTGCTTAGTATAGGTTAGATTCGGATTTGGTGAATGTAGGCTGTGCTTAGTATAGGTTAGATTCAGATGCAGTTTGTATTTCTAGTACTTCTGCTTAGTATAGGTTAGATTCAGATGCAGTTTGTATTTCTAGTACTTCTGCTTAGTATAGGTTAGATTCAGATGCAGTTTGTATTTCTAGTACTTCTGCTTAGTATAGGTTAGATTCAGATGCAGTTTGTATTTCTAGTACTTCTGCTTAGTATAGGTTAGATTCAGATGCAGTTTGTATTCCTAGTACTTCTGCTTAGTATAGGTTAGATTCAGATGCAGTTTGTATTTCTAGTACTTCTGCTTAGTATAGGTTAGATTCAGATTTGGTGAATGTAGGCTGTGCTTAGTATAGGTTAGATTCAGATGCAGTTTGTATTTCTAGTACTTCTGCTTAGTATAGGTTAGATTCAGATGCAGTTTGTATTTCTAGTACTTCTGCTTAGTATAGGTTAGATTCAGATGCAGTTTGTATTCCTAGTACTTCTGCTTAGTATAGGTTAGATTCAGATGCAGTTTGTATTTCTAGTACTTCTGCTTAGTATAGGTTAGATTCAGATGCAGTTTGTATTCCTAGTACTTCTGCTTAGTATAGGTTAGATTCAGATGCAGTTTGTATTTCTAGTACTTCTGCTTAGTATAGGTTAGATTCAGATTTGGTGAATGTAGGCTGTGCTTAGTATAGGTTAGATTCAGATGCAGTTTGTATTTCTAGTACTTCTGCTTAGTATAGGTTAGATTCAGATGCAGTTTGTATTTCTAGTACTTCTGCTTAGTATAGGTTAGATTCAGATGCAGTTTGTATTTCTAGTACTTCTGCTTAGTATAGGTTAGATTCAGATGCAGTTTGTATTTCTAGTACTTCTGCTTAGTATAGGTTAGATTCAGATGCAGTTTGTATTCCTAGTACTTCTGCTTAGTATAGGTTAGATTCAGATTTGGTGAATGTAGGCTGTTTGGTATCGAGCACCAACACCACTTAGCCTATGTTAAGAAGGCCCTCTTGCACCCTTGTGGCAGACCTTTGTAGTCCAGGACCCATCTTATTTGGGGATTGATGGGCTCAATTTTGGGCTTTCGTATTTGTTAATTTGCGTTTAACTTTTTGCTTGTGTTTAAACCCTGTGTTTGTGCAGTTGCACACTTAGATGTGGGGTTTAGCATTGCAGTGCATAGACTCGAACCCTTAAACACAATTTTCTGTCTGCTAGAGAGCCCTCCTTAGTTCCACTTCCTCTCTGTGCACATTGCAGTTGTGTGTTGCTACCTAGCGAGCAAATCAGTTTTGCATTCTGAGACATTGATGTAGTTTTCCATCCTTAATCCCTCCACCGAATACCCACCCTTGTAAGTCTTCCAAGCAAATCTTGGTCCATCTAGCCCATCCCCACTAGTTATTACAATATATACCTGCCATATTGGATGGACCGTTTCCCACCATTTCTCCAGCAAATCTGACATGGGCATCCTGAGCTAAACACAGCATGCGAGAGATTATACCTTGAAATTGGTGGTCTTGCATAATACACATGACCTACAACAGGTTGTCGGCATGCACAACTCCTTTCTCACACAAAATAAGTTTAAGAATGACAAACCCACAGGATCCATTAGATCATGAACACACTCAAGTTGCTCGCAACAAGTACCACTCTGACTCTTGTCGTACTTATTGGTGTGAATGACTTTATGTACACACCTAGACTATATGAAGAGAGACCTGACTTAACTCTCAGATTTGTGCCCCAGGCAGGTATGTCCCTAGCTCAAAGCAATATTCTACCTTCACCTGCGATGATGCCACAATATAGACAAAAAATGATTTTATTTCAGTAATTGGCTTAGCTTCAGATGCTACTCAAGGGGGTTCCAGAATGCATCTGCCTGGGAAGACATGGTCAACAGTCCATGCTGCTTTGCCAGAGATGGCCTTCACCTCTCTTCTCAAGGCTTTTGGATACTGGTAAAGATGCATGCCTCCCCATAGTGCCTTTTTTAGGCCATATCCAAACAAAAAAACTTCAGACTGTTAAGAAATCCACTTAAGACAAATTCAAGGTCCTGCTGCTTCACGCTTGGAGCTTAAACGATAAATTGCACTCCTGGAAGCACTAATCACATTGGAAGATGCTGACATTTGTGTAGTCACTGAGAGTTTGTTTAAGGCCACGGAGCACTCTGGCTGTACAAGGCCACAATGCCTTTCACATGTTCAGACCCCAAAACTAGTGAGAGAATTAGAGGTGGATCCATCTTCATTAAATCCAAATACACCTCTAAACTAAAAGAGTAAGACACAATTTACTATAGTTAAAGGACCTCTCTACATCATAGATGGCTACAGGTCCTCTACCATGAACCAGGAGAAACACACTGCCTACCTGACTTACAAGAGTAGCTCAGTGTACAGCCAAATACCTTGGTCATGGGAGATTTCAGCTATCCTTCCATCGATTGGGCAAACACTATGAGGTTCCTGGACTTTAAAATGACCTGGAGTAGTTGGTCTGCACCCCCCACAAGGGGCTCACATGTTCTGGACTTAATGCTCACCAACATGGAGGGTTACTGCTACCCCATGTGTTGCCTTCCCTGGTAAAGTCTCACCATAAATCACTCATTTGAAGTAAAGATCAAACCTGACTCCCCACAGGAGTAAAAAAAACTGAAAAATGTCTCTAAAGCAAACTATACCATACTTGGTAAGTTTCATATCCCCTGCCAACATAGCCAACAATTACTCCTATGCAGATGAATACACAATTGCCTTGTGCAGCCACATAAATGCATTGACTCGGCTGTACCCAACATGAACAAAATCAGGTATTCCTGAAAAACTACTCTGGTGGGCTGTAAGTATAATAAACTATAATGCAAAAGAAGTTGATAACAAAGAACAGGATGGAACTTAACTGAGGAATTCCCATCACAGCTTTAACAAGCAAATCCGTTGGTCCGCTAAGGCTAGCTAAATTAGCCTCCCTAGTTAAAGGTAATCGTAAGGGATTATTTAGCTACGTCCGAAAGCTGTGTGCTGAACTTATAGTGGATGGCATCACTCACACTGACCCTGAGGCAATTTCCTACCTGCTAGCCAATAGATTTGGCAATACCTTCACTCCCTGCCCCCACCAGACCTACCCCATCGCTCCTGACACCAGTCCTTTCCAAAGCATCTCCAAAGAACATCTGCACAACTCAAAAACAAAACCACAAACTGATAAATACCACCGTTGCAGGTTGCTGCACCTCTAAAAAGCTCCTAGTAATCCAGAGGTTATATTCAGGACTCCTAATCCAAAAAATGTCTGCAAAGAACGCCAATAAACGAAAATGCCAAACAGGAATTTTATTAAGCTTAAAACCAAGCTTTTCGTCGGCGCTCTGCACCAACTTCTTCAGAAAGCAAACAAAAAACAAAGAACAATACATCTGTCCCATTATTTAAGCATCATAGCTCCACTCAAACACTCCCCCTTGTGGACACACCTGAAAATTGCACATCAATGCACTTAAACTAACCACAGAAAAACTGTGCATCACCATTTGTATAAGATCAACATGACCAGCCCTGAATATTTGTAATCAAACTAATGCTCGAAATTTACGCCACCAACATAGCACGTATACAGTCTTAAATACCTGGTAGACACTATAAACACACAAGTGGTAAACCCAAGAAAACTATGTGTGTAGCGCCTGTTTTAAAAAAAAAACGTAAATAAATCAAAATGCCATTCAGATGTTAACACAACTCGATGGAAGACTACAAACCATGAGTTGATATAAAATATACAAAATACATCTGAGCATACCTTGGAAATGTATGCTTAACATTGTTAAGTTGTTATCATAACCATCTGATAATAGTAGCAATATTAGTAGCAAAAAAAAAGTAAGTTATATATTATATATTGATTGTATATTGTGTGTAGCGGCCGGTACTAGGAGGCTGGCGTCCCTTACATAAAAGACTATTCTGATGAACGATCAAACTACACATCCCCCGCTTAAAATAATGGATCACAATGTAGCCATTGATAAAGACATTTAAAAATAAAACCAATAATAAAGTAGCACTAAACCATTTTAACAATCAAATAACGAAGAAAGAAACAATCCCCATAAAATAGCTAAAAAGGTGGTCATTCCCAAGGGGATTAAGAAGCTTCACCAAACTAGGCTTCTCAGTTTAAGAAAGCAACTAATAGAAAGCATGCTGTTTAGTCCAGGTAGGTGTTTCCAATTTGAGTTGCCACATCAACTCCTTGCATTCAAGTCTCAGAGAATCAGGACCCCCTGTGCCTCCATCACAAAGCTGGTCAATCACCAAAAATGAAAATTCATGACCTGGGTTGTCTAGAATGTGTTTAGCCAGCGCATTGTCTACTTTCCCCTTCTTGATGGCATATAAGTGTTCGTATAACCGTTCTTGTAGCTTCCTGTCGGTATTGCCAACCTAGAAGCCAGGGCAAACAGAACACTGGGCCAAATACACCACCCGATTGCTAGCACAATTGAATCTTCCTTGAATAAGAAACTTCTTGTTCTTAATGGAAAAGGCTGTGCTTGCTTTAACATATCTACAGTACCTGCACATGTTGTACTTGTACATCCCAGATCTGGGGGAGGTACCAGATATTTTAGACTCCAAAATATTTTTCTTATTGAGGCACCTCCTGAAAGTGACCTTGGGGTACAATGCCAGCCCAGGTACTCCTGTTGACTCCGTGGTTAATAAACACTAATTCTTCATTATGATGGACACAATGTCAGTTGCGTCCAAGTTGTAAGTAATTATAAAATTATAGTTGAAGTTATCGGACTCACGAGCAGGACGAGGCAAGCCTGATGACCCGCTGTTCAAGTTTCCCAAAATGGGGCTAAAATGACCATTGGCCCTCTTACCTTGCACTTCCAAGCTTAAATCTGTGACGAAATCTGCAGGATACCCTCTAAAAACAAACATGTCAGTGATAAACCTGCACTAGTCATAAAATTTTTTATCTTCTGAAATCATGCGGGCCGCTCGAACAAATTGGCCCTTCTCGATAGCCCTCTCTTTTGGTGGATTGGATGTTCACTATCGAAGTGTAGGTATGAATTTGAAAATGTCTGCTTCCCATGTATATTAGCCACAAAGCGATTCATGGTCCTATCTTTCTCAATTTCTACATCCAAATAGGCTATTTTATCAGTTGCAAAATTAGATGTAAATTTCAAGAATTCGGTAGAACCATTAAAAAAAAGTCACCAAGGCATTTGCATCATCTTGTGAACAATTGAGGATGATAAAAATATCGTCCAAGAACCTAGTGTATAACGACACTTTCTCTTGGACTAGGAAATTGCATAAAATGAACACCCTCTCCCAATGGGCCATTACTACATTTGCCACGCTGGCTCCGCAAGGTGATCCCATGGGAACACCAACCAATTGATGGAACCACCGGTTGTTGAATGAGAAAAAGTTGCAAGTGAGAATAATATCCAATAACTCACTGACCAGTGAGATCTCTTCTGTCGGAGCATGATGGAAGCCCAATTCCAATTGAATCCACTCGACTGCCACTAGGTGGGGAAATAGATGAATATAGATCAACCACATCAGTCGTCAAGAGGCAACTATCAGCATTGAATAGGATGGAACCCACCTTTTCTAGAAAAGCCCAAGAATCCCTCGAAATATGTGGAACACAATACACGTACTTTTTGAGAATATTGTCCACCACCTTAGTGGCTGCATAGGTTATACTCTAGCACTAACTAGTTGCCGCATAGGTGGATCATATATATTCTTGTGTATCTTGGGGTTCCCAAACAAAACCGGTATCTTAGGTGATACAATGATATAATTGTATATATCCACATCAATTAAGCCATTGATGAGCATCATCTCAAAAAATGACCGGATATGGCTCCTATTTATATTTAACTCATTCCTAGAGACTTCATGATGGGTATTAGAGGCCAAGATGGCAAACCTCTTGTCATTATAGTCTTCCAACTCCATAGCTACCAATCCACCTCCCTTAGGCTGCATCAGTCTAACCGGTGCAGACTTGAGAGCTTCCAACAGGCCCTTCTCCTCTCTGGTGACATTAAATTGGGCTGGTCGCCTTGAATTAAGGAGGTGACAGATACCTAGATCGCACAGTTGTTCAAAAACTCCAACAGTTGGTAAAAGAGGTGGGTTGAAGTGCTAGGTATGTGAAAAAAGTTCTTGGGTCTTTGTGAATTACCCAACAATAATGTCAAATTCAACTTTCTCACAAAAATAATTTCAGGTCCAAAATAGACCTCCCAACACTTGCCCGACTAGAGGGTACAAAAGATAACCCTTTAGCCAAAATGTCCACCAAAGGTTGGGAAAAAGCAAACTGAGAAAAATTGTAAATTTTGAAATCTTTGCCTGTATTGTAAAGCATCTCCAATGCTTGAATAGGGGGAGAAGGAATGGCTAAACAGTCGTCCATCAATTCCTCCTCGTTTTGTATTTGTTCCTCGTTGTGCGGTTTGACGTTTGTTGTGGAGACCAGGCTTGGGCATGAAAATTTACATTGTGGGCTTCAGATGCTGGCTGGACCTGGTTAAGACCAGACCCAATGATAACCTCTCCTTCGGTTGAAGGTCTATGGTTTATTCGCCTTGCCGAGGGCCCATTCTCTGCTTCACGGTGGTGCGTAGGTTGGTTGGTTAACCAAAACTGAATCGATCCCTGTAAGTTTCTCTGCTGTTCCCTAAAAAGTTCCCTTGGGATTTAGGGGGTTTGGGGTAAGCTGCCCCCATCTTTGTAAGCTTTTATGTCCCTCTTTAATTTTTTAATTTTAGTTGTAGTCATCTTAGAAATATGTTGGTCGATGCTGTTGAAGACTCTCTCTCGTATTCGTAGCGATACCTGGAAAAATGATATCCAACTTTATTTCCTCATCCAGGCTAGAAAGGTCCATGGTTAATTGATCGATTTAGCTTCCTGGTAGTGGAAGGTAGGTAATTCCTCTGGATTACTAGGAGGTTTTTAGAGGTGCAGCGACCTGCAACGGTGGTATTTATCTCTAAAGAACTGGTCGTACAAGTGCACTCCCAAGGCCAAAAATATGGCCTTTATAGGACAAGATAGCTGTTTACTTAAACCATCTAAAACATGACCTAGCAGAACCCCTTGGCACACTCTAACCATAGCCTGAGAACTGGCTTTGTCCTGGCATAGTGGAGACCTGCAAAAGTAATCCCCTGTACGATCCTGGGAAATAACGACCCATAAACCTAACAAGCCTTATCTGCAAGCCCATGGACAGAATCATTATGGAACTTGTCCACAAGGACATAGGTGACCCTCAAACCCTTGACCTGACCACTCTGGTTTTGTCAAGTGGTAGGTCTTGCTTATTAAACTTAGTGGACTTCCCTGAGAAAGTCACCAAAGCTGTGGATAAGGGCAAAACAGTACCTGCTGCCTGTCTTTATTTTAGCTTAGTCCTTTGACAGAATCCCTCATTCAGGCATCCTAGAGCAACTCCCAACTGGGAATTAGCCCATACATTACTAGATGGTTAGCAAACAGGCTCACTTGACAGCACACTGTCAAAGTTTGGGAGCTCTCCACCAAACCAGTTAGCGGTGGGGTACCACAAAGATCTCTGCTGGGTGCTCCACTGTTTAGAGTCTATTTCTCTGAAGTTCAGGTGAAGGTAAATGACCTGTGGCTTACCTGGTTTGCAGTCTACTGTAAACTGGGCAGAGAATTTCTCACTGAAATTTAATGCATTACAGAAAGGGCTGACACAAATGACTGGTGCCAAACTAGCAGACAAACTTAATTCAAAAAATATCTCATCCCCTTTGGCAAACAAGTATCCCCTTCTAATTTAGGATATATAGATAGTACCCTTCTAAGCTCAAACTCAGTTGTGTGAGACTTGAAAATGCAGGTTTATAGCAATATAAACTTCAACGTGTCCGTAGTGGTAAAAAAGCTTTCCACATTACCAGGGAGGTTATAGCTCCACTGTACTTGACCCTTATCAGATCACTAATTGAGTACAATGCTCCCTAGTGTACCTCACTAGACACCTGCAGCTGCTGGGGAGACCACCGAGATTTCTACAAAAGAGAATCCAGGGTCTCCAACACATAACATGCATGGAAAGACTGAAAGCCCTCTCCACTGTACTCTATCATACAGGCTGAGAGGTGACCTGTGCCTCGCCGCCTCAGCAGTCTCTGACCCTGTCCTAATGGAAATGCTGCACATCTGCATATCAAATGGGACCAGAATAACTCTCTCCAGGGATCTCAACCCAGCCTGTGAGATTAACAGAACATGCTGGCAAAGACCGATCTTTCAGATGAGTGGCAATTGCTGGGAGATAAGGTCTCACTCTAAGTGAAGCAGAGCTCCTCAATGACCCTAGTCAAGTGGGTGACCATTAATTCACCCTGGGTGTGGCACCTATGTCCCTCATGCACAGGGGCAATTGGTGCTAATCACAGAATCACTCTTGATGACCAGCTAACTATGGTCAATAAGGGTACTGTGGTTATTACATGGCTAGGCTTGTAATAGCCCTAGGATCATTAGCCTAGTGACCACCTATGAACCTAAGATGACCAACCCCTTTGGGTAGTGGCTTTAGCCATGCTGTACCTGTTGGACGTTGTGTTCTGAATTCAGTTTTGCATGCAGCATGCCACTCTAGTCATTTACTTGTATTTTACAAATCGGTCCACCTCTGTTAAATCTGTCGATTTAAATTCGTCTTGATTCTCCTTGGAAGTTATAAAGTCACCACTTCTGCAAATAGTCAACTGCTTTTGAGACTGTGTAGCTGTCTGCCACCACCCTGCTCTGTACTAGTGATCTCGTAGTTGATAATTTGCAATATTTCTTTAATCTTGCTTGGTCAGGCTGTGAGATGGCTCTTGTATTTTTTTTTTTTTTTTTTCTCACTGTAATCTGAAGCCAACGATCCTATGTGCAATCATCTTTTTGTGATGAGGTGCAACTGTTTGACCTTTATAATTTAAAAATAAACAGAAGGCAGTACTTGGAGACCTAATGAATCCATTCTAGGCTGTACTGAAATGCAAGACACCAGTCAAGCTGTACTGGACATTTTCAGGAGTCTAGCAGTAAGAATAACCTCTCCTACAACCCCCCCCACCTTCCTATATTTTGTGTAAATAAAAGGCAGCAAAAACCTGGTATTACCTTAATTGGCCTCAATCCAGAGGGGAATAAATAGAAACTACATTTCTAAAATTATCATAGTGGTATGACCTGTTGGAAAATTCCAATAAAACTGCATAAAAATTGTGATAATACAGTAATTGATACTTACAGATAGCGAATATAAATTGAGCATTGGGTGCAAGCTTTGTGCTGCACAGAAATTTGAACAATACAATGATAGCTTCACTAATGTAAGTGAAAGATGGCTGTAGGCTAAACTGGACACTTTCTGTTGTAAAATTTAAAATGACTGAAAATCTCTGAAAAGATGCACCGATGTGTTATGATTTATGCAGGAGGTAATTTGCATAATGTACTAAAAATGAAAAGCAGTTGAACATATGCTATCACAGCACAAAATTAAAGATGTGTTTAGGAAAATATTCCCTTCCCAATGAATGTCTTAACTATAGATTTACTAAGGTGTAATATAATTGGCTCGGACAGTTTTAGGATAAATCAAAGATCACCTACTGGGAGAAAATTGCATACAGTAATTTTATAAATGATGGAATTCTGAGTCACCATGGCTCTGATTTTATATGTGACGAAATTAAGCAAACTAATTTTTGGGGTCGCTAAAAATAAATTGAACAAAAGTTAAACACACTAGACCCAACATTTATATCAATGCATATCTAGATCATCCAACTTCATGCTATAGTGCTGGTATTATCTCTTGTCAATTATTGGCCTGTTGCATAACATTCTGTGATGCTTGTGATAAATTAAGGCCATTTTTGGTGGTTTCAGTAAGTGCTAGTGTGTAAATAAAACATCTACTGGTGTGGCATAATTTATACATTCTACAGTTTAAAACCAGATTAGAAGCTAAATTTATCAATGAAAATTTGTTCATAAAGTAAATATACAACTTTGCAGCATGAACTCCACCCTTCTATCATTTGAACCATCAACTGACTTAACCTTACAAGTGGGTGATTTTTAACTATCCAAAAGTAGATAACATGGATAATGTTAGCTTCTTCCCATATGAGCTAGAATTCAAACTTAATTTGATGGGCACATTACAGCTGTTAAGGATGCATATGAAGTCAGTTGGTCCAGTAGTAATAAATATTGTACTCTTACCCTTAGGTTTGCACATTCATTTTTTTTGTTCTGTGAGCAGATATTGAGCAAAAAGATAATCGAGCTTTACCCCAATCTGATTAATATGTTTCTCTGTGGTCGAACCCACCACAAAGTTGATCAGGTTGAGATATCTGGGAGGAACTACATAGCTAATCCAAGACTGTACTGAAAGGTTGTTGTATGATAAACTTTAGGAAGTTTAAAAAATATTGGGACAAAGTATACAAGAGAGAAGGGATGTGAAATTATCTTAGTGTTACATATCGAGTCGATCTAATGAGAAATTATTTTAGGAATTGTTTACTGCCCAGCAGTCATTTATATTCTGATATTCATGGAGATTTAAGTTCCAGGATTTAGTCATAGATATGAAAGAGAGACACTGAACAATGGATTTGTTAGGTTTGTAGATATGTAAAAGTTGTTCATCAGAGGAGCAGAGTGGACGGTTAGGAAGGTAATATAGAGTTTGTAGCTCGGCAGGAAGCCGGGGTTG
>NC_056743.1:73504135-73647981 GCF_019279795.1 Protopterus annectens
ATATATATATATATATATATATATATAGAGAGAGAGAGAGAGACACACACTACATGCATATAGATATACAATACATGCAATCGTATATCTGTGGTTAGAGAAAACCAACCTTGTTTACAGGGTTCATATGCAAGACTATAGCTATAACAATCTCATTACAGCAAGCTTTTTGTATGTGATCCTATTAGCTGCCTTACACTTCTGTTCTTTGCCTGCCATTATCGCAGAACTTGATGGAAAAATATTTTACAGTTTGCAAGGTGCAGCTTGTCTATATTACCACAAAAATCAGACAAAATTTAATTGCGCCTCAAAATTTCTTCAGTTTATTGCATTTTTTTTCTCCGTGTCTTTTGTAAGTTGAGTTTGTGGGTCAGATGTGTAATGATTACAATAAGCAAATTATTCCGAACGCTAGGATTGCTAACGGTTTACCTTTTTGAAACTACATGTTAAGGCAGTGTTCTTTATTTGTGCCCTTTATCTATGATTAGCTTTGCTTTTGTCCATCATTGCTGAGGGAAATGGGTTGAGAGTTGCTAACATCTTTTAAATCTGTTGGACACTTTGCACTTCCACACTTTTTTTTTTAAATTGGTAGTACATCATGGCAGCTGAAACCCCCCATGTATTACAATGGATAATCTTTCTAGTCATAACCTCCTAAAACGGGACTTCACTAAGGTGAATGTCTTGAATTAATGTTTTACGGGTAACCTAATCTTAATCCTCTAACTCAGTATTTGGTCATGCATACCTATGTACTGATGTAGTCTTTTGTACTGGAAACTGCTAATTTAGTACAGTGACCAAGTCCCAAGTTTGCTTGCCACACTACATAAGTATGGCATGTGTGTTGAGCACTGTTCACAAAGAGTTCGGTAGTGTCTTCACACTCCTTCTCAAAACTATTTACAGCTAAAGTTTAGATGGAAATACTGCAGATTTACCAGCAAATGATGCACTTCATGATTTTGTGTTGGGACATTTAAAACCTTTGGTTCTGTTGCTCTGATTCCTAGGACTGTCGTCTATGTACGTTGAGATCCTGTATCAAATTCTGCCTGTGCGTTTGTGTGCTCATTCCTGTGTACATGTGAGTGGGAATGATGGTGATTCACACAAACAGTTGAAGCGAGGTGAGTGGGAGTGATGATACACAGTTGAAGGCAGATGAAAGGTGTGCGGGAGAGTGTGAATGACGCACACTCAGCTGAACCCAGATTAAAGGAAGTAAGAATATTCTGAATGCTTCCAGTGCTTCTTATAAACCATGGATATGTGATTACCATTGCTGAATGTTGAAATGAGAAGATATTGCATGGTATTGGAAATGAGTACATCATTACTTTAGTGTTGAAGCTTTTTGTGCAATCATCTGCAGTTTAGTCAGTATCATGTTGCAAATATGCTTGCAAATTCTTATACTATACAACTAGTAAAATTTTGTCAAGGGATAGAGACCTCTGCTTACCGATATAGAACTTTATTCCTTGATTTATTTATTACATTTGTTAACCAGGAAAGTCGGATCTGAAAAGTTTATTTTTATCGAAATTCATTAACTGGTCAATGAGCTGGTCACAGCACTTTGGTCCTGACCCAGGTCATCCGAGAGACAGAAGTTTGTAAATGAGCACTGTGGCTCACTTACAAGGGTATAAGGTCTTTTTGATATAAAGGCTATGACAGCAGTGTTTGTAAATGCAAGAATACTGTGTACAATTACAGTAAATAGTGCTCAAATGTAGAAAGTCATCTCGCAGGTAGAATCATGTGTTAAATACACTTAAAAATACAGCAGTTAATTTGTTTTTCTAGTTTAATGAGAAAGATTAACTGGGGTCACTGACTCACTTAAAAATGCTGTTTGTGTAGAAATGAAGTTTGAATTGTCAATGGTCAGTGTTTGCAAACTGGTGGCAATTATTTTGAAAAGGCTTTCACAGGGGGTGTTTGAAGTAAGGCATGTTTGCCTTCTCAGTGTGCATTTTTAAGAATGGTGTATTTTACAGTGTGTGTGGTGGGGGGGGCAGTAGAATTCATTTAGGAGTCTACAGGTTAAGCTCAGGAGAAAGGTTGATCTGTCACTGGTAGCCATTTTGAATTTTTGAATAGTTGGTCTTGATGGGGAAAAGGACAGTATAGATACCCCCAGATGTCCACAGACTTGACTATGTGACTTTAAAGGAAAAAGGCTATAAATTCTTACCCTCTGCTTGGCAGCCATATGTGGTCAACTGCAGGAATCCCACATGTTTACTGATGAATCAAAGTATTTATCTCATTGGAGGCATCTGTTACAGCAAGGTGTAAATGCAGCACGCCTTAAAAGTGGTACTTCTGTAGAAATGCTTCATGCTATATCCTTTATTTACTCTGCAGGCACATCAAAATAATGAACAAACTTAAGTGATGATAAATGGTGGTGTGTGGAGGCCCATCTCTTGTAGATATCACTGGACCAGCTGCTTACAGGATCTCTGCTTAATTTTGTATACAACATCTAGGTGTTTTCTTTTGAAGTCTTCATTAGCTGCAACTCCTTGAAGAGACCCACTTACAGAAATGGAATATTTAATGGGTTGTAGGACAGGGTATTCCCCCCCCCCCTCCGCCCCCCAAAAAAATTGTTTTTCCAAAACACTTGTTGGTCATTTTCCTGTTTAATTCAAATATATATATATAACAGAACAAAAGTGACATGTATGCATACATATACCAACTGCTTGCAATGTTTACATTAAACATCAAAAAGCTGTCTTAACTGTAGGTAAAAAAAACTAAAACTTCAAAAAATACCTTTTGAAAATGGAAGAAGTAGACTGCGTATATTAATCTCCAGAAGACTTTGTGATCATGTGAAGAACTAATAAAATTTGAGCACGTTCGTTCATTATAGTCTAACATCCAACTTCATCAAAAATGCAGGTAAAACACAGTGGCTTCTTGATTATACCTGACCAATTAATGTGTGTGACGTCATGAATTATCTACTCCATTTAAGAATGCTTTTAACATTTAAATGGTGCTGAGGCTGGGGGGCATGTCAGCTCGACGTCTGACTAGCTATTTTGAGTTCTCTAACCTCGAGCAATGGTTTGCAGTCTCCAAACAGTGGGACACTTTTTTTGAAGCTAAGAATTTGAAAATACAACAGTGGGCTAACTTTATTGTGTTTTGCCAAAGTGTTCCTGCAGTCCCCTATCCTTAAGGCTTGATAATGCTCTTATTCTGTTGCTAAGCTTTCTAGTGGTCTTTTCCACATAGTAAGCATATCAGAAAAAGCAAACTCCAAGTTACACTGTTAGAGTTGCTGTCAAGTTCCTTTAACATTTTGATTGTAAAATTAAATGGTAAACTTATTGCCCTTAATGTGTTGACAACAGACACATTTCCCATAATCCAACATTACCCAGTACGGTTTCCCCACGAATAACCCTTGTGTGGGACTAGTTTCAGACAGAGTCTTTAGGGATAGAGTTATTTGTAAGAAAATTATGGATTATTAGCCCCAGGATATTAACCTAGTTCAGGACTACTTTTAATAATTCCCAAGTTTTTAACAATGTCCCTAATACTTAGTCTAAAAAGACTGGGAGGGGGAACCTGGTTCAGTTGCTAGATGTGTTGCCCTTACCATTACTTAAACTGTACTTGAGGATTGAGGGCTGTTTGTTGGTGTACCTGCGATCTGATATTTCTTTCCAACAGCTAAAAACTAGCTCTTCTGGTTGTCTGTATGTGAACAGTTTCATTAAGTACAGGCATTCTTGTAAAAAGTCAATCCTCATCTGACTAATACGTACAAGTTGATCCTTGAGTATATTTCTCTTCATAAAATTAGGATGCTGACTTGAGAAGTCAAGGTAATTGTTATAGAAGGTATATTTCTATATATGCAAGAGTCAAATTCCCTGATGATGGGATCGGAGAAAGAAATGTCTAGAAAATTCCTTACCCGAGGGGGTAAACGCTAAGAAATCAGTGTTGTCATTAATATTGGCTAGACAAGTCAGGATTACTGGAAGCCCCCATCCAAAGGAAAAAATGTCAAACCTTTTGTAAAGACTGACACTGGAATCCTTTCAACTGTGCTGAGCTGTTAGCTTCCCAAGCACCAAGTACCAGGTTACCATATTCTACTGCCATTTTGGCACTCATTGCAACCCCTTGTAATTGTTGGCAATAAGTGCCATTAAAGGAGAAAAAAATTATTCTCTAATACTAGTTATTCTCAAATACAAGTTTATGCATGTCTTAATCCTGTGGGGAGGCATGCTTGTCTGCTTAGTAAGGTAATCAGAAACAAACCCCATGCCTATATGATGGGGAATGCTAGTGTAAAGAGCCAGTATGTCTAAAGTGACCAAAGTTCAACTACCTGTAATGACTGGGAGATTATATACTTCATTTTGAAACTTCCAGGAGTCGTTCAGGTAAAAGCAAGGTAAAAATGAGTTTTGTACTATTTGGTTCAAGTAGAAATCCAGAAGTGCTGAGATGTACTCTGTTGGGTCTTCGGCTACAGTTTGTCTTAAAGGTGGATCTTGGGTATTTTTGTGGGCTTTGGGTATACCAAACATTCTCCCTATCGAGGGGGAATAAAGTCCAGTTCCCACTCTTGAGATTAACCCTTCCCTAAACATGTCTAGGAGGATTTTGTCAGTTATTAACAGTAAGTGCGACTTCATTGGGAATGACAACTTTGCAGTGGTCTTTATTTAGAAATTCATTTTCTGTGTATATGCTTTGGTGTCCATAATGACAATATCAGCACCTTTGTCCACTTAGTACAAACTTCTGAGGGCTTTTCCTTTCTTTCCCTGAAAGATTAAACCATTTCTTGGCTGGTTTAGTTGTGAGATTCTCTGTCATTCTCAGACTTTGGAAAAAGGTGTTCAGAGTTGCATTAAGTGGAGGGTTGCTAGTACTACTACTCTTCAAGGGAGTGGGAGGGCACCCACATTCTTGTAAAATGGTAACCTCCCCCAGCCTCAGCGGTCGTTTAAATGTTAAAAGCATTTTTAAATGGAATAGATAATTCATGATGTTACACATGTTAATGGGTCAGGTATTGTAAGGAAGTTACTGTGTTTTACTTGTATTTGTGATTAAGTTCAGTGTTAAACTATAGCGAACGAAAGTGCTCAAATTTTGTTTAGTTCAGATGGTGATCATATATTAGTCTTTTGCAGATTAACGTATCAAGTCTATTTTAACACTGACCGTTTTGGGTCTTTACTGCTATCAGCTTTGTGTTGGTGATTTCAGTCATTGATGACTAATGAATTCAATTACTGCAAGATTATAAACAAAATTGATATTATTGGTAGCAGCTACATCTTGGTGATTACTCTGCTTTTTTAACTCTGAAGCTGGCTCTTAATAGAGAGCCCCCTCTGCTTTCAGCCTGCATTCAGGTGTATATTGGTGACAGCTGGAAGAACCCCTGAGACCTGTCATTACAAAAGACCAACATAAGACATTCAAGTCTGACTTTGCCACAGCTGCCAGGTCTCACTGCTGGTTGTATACAGTGCTGCAGAAATTTTAATAGTTTTTTGTGTACAGTGAGTGTTTACGTTTCACTTCATGAAGGACAGTCTCTTTGTGCTGTACCCTTACTGTACATGGGTTTAGTTCAACACTGCAAGAAAAGTAAGGTTTCTTAACAGATGGCACAGTTTAATGTATGTATCAAGACCTAGCTTTAAGAAAAAAATCTCACCATTTTGCAATTAAATACAATCTTGTATTTGACAGCGGTGTTCCAAGTGTGTGCATACAAATAAAGTATATTTTCATGAGCCTTGCATCATAGTACTGGCCTTCAAATTTCAAAACAGATTCCTAGAAATACAAATACTATTTTTTATAACAGTGCTATAAATGTCAGACCCCATACTGTTCTGATGATGAGCATTTGTGTGTATATACATATATATATATATATATATATATATATATATATATATATCGGTGATTTTTATAGTGTACACACAATGCTGTTGCTTTACTAGCAGGTAATCTGAACGGAAATGCTTTAGTGTTTATATTAATCATGGTAGTTCTTAAATAGTGAAAAATATTGTTAATGGTGATTTTTTTTTAATTGCTGTATATTTGACCTTTTTATCTGCTGAGGTATATGGCATTTAGAGCTATTATGCTGTAACGTAAGTCGGTCATTACAAATGCACTTAAGTCATTACAAAGTCTTTATGCTTCTACTCCAGGGCGAGTACTTGCAACCTCCAACATTTCTAACCACAAGATGGCAGAGTTGTACTAAAATGAAAATGGGCAATAAGCACACACACAAAAAAAAGTATTACATTTTTGGGATATGTATAGATGTTTTCTAATTTTCTGGTATTTAAAAATTAAAACAGTTTTTTGTGACCTATTTTCTGATTCCGCTTGATAAAGTGTAAAGACTGTTTTAGTGTCTGTCTGAGCTATTTACCTGCTCATCTTGGTTAGCTCACTCTGTGCTCTTTTTTTTATTATTCCAAAGCTACAGCTTTTAAGATGTGGTTTCTTTGAGCTCATAGCTAAATAAAGCATTAAAGATCTAATCCGAGAAAATCACCTGGGGCAAGTTACACTACACCCTCCCTTCCTAAGAAAATTGCTCCTCAGCCTTTCCAGGATTGCATTTGATGCAACTGTAACACTAATGCTGCATTGGCTGTTTAAAATGACGCACACAACCCCAGCACACTGTACCCAGAATATCAAGCTGAGAAGGTTATGTTACTTCACACCCCAAATTACCTGTCAGCCCTTCCAGGATTACTGGTACATTAACAGTAACAGAAACATTAACAGTAACATTAACAGTAACTCTCTATAAGAACTATATCGGGCTAAGTTCATATTTATCACCTGACTTGCTCTGACCTCTGGGCCCACCTGTATGCTACATACCCTCCATTTCTGGGCAATTTCATTGCTACCAGTTTCACACTGTACTGCCCCTTTGGTCATCTCTGTTTGGTGGCACTCATTTTGTGGTTACTTGGGGGGGGGGTAATTAAAATATGTGCTGTGTGCTTTCCAGGCTGTGAGGAAGGGGGCAAATGAGTTCTTCCTCAGTCAGTCCACATCAGACCTCATCTGCTTCTACCATACCTGGCAGTTTTTACATAAACATGAGTTAGTCTGAGTAATGTTTTTTATAGGCCCCATGCTTCAAAAATCATAGTGGGCATAGTTATATAATGTCGGTCTGTTTTACTGAAATGTTGCATTTGGATGCTATGAGAATATATAGCTTATGAGATACTATTCTTTATAGCCTCCTTAAGTATGGAGGTCAAGCACTTTCAATAACTCTCTGCTGGTAGTCTGATATTGAGAAGAAGGTTTTGTGTGTATTTGCATGGTGGTATTGCAGTAAGTCAATGTTAGTTAATCATATAGTACTGACACACTATTGCTACCTCTTACTAGTAAATGCTGTTCAGCTGTTGGGTTATATGCGTAGGGATGATTTAGATATTTCAGACAGGAGTCCCACTTGTAGGATATGGATATAGATTATCATGATTCATGAAGGGAAATAAGCATTTCCTTCCTTTCAAGATGTACATTGTATGGAGGTTGATGCTAAGTAAACATTGCACATAAGGCTTTTTAACCGGAATATGGAGTAATGCCAAATATTGAATATCAGACTCTAGCTGTTCAGTAGTTATTTACTGTATCGTCACACTAACTTTACTGCTTAATAGTTGGTGCTTAAAAGAGAAAATAACTTAACTGCTTAAGTTATTTTCTAACAAAGTCAACAGGATAAAAATCATCCACAGAAGTTAAACACTACGTGCAACACCAACAATATAAAGATGTTCCAAGATGGTTTGAAAAATAAATGCTGACTTCTGCAAACAGCCCAATTTTAATAAACAGTATGGTTTATTAAAATTGGGCTGTTTGCAGAAGTCCGCATTTGGATTATTTTTCAAACCATCTTGGAACATCTTTATATTGTTGGTGTTGCACGTCGTGTTTAACTTCTGTGGATGGTTTTTATCCTGTTGACTTTTTGTTATTTATTTGGAACCACAGGAGTTTTCACCTTTTGATGGTGCCTTTTTTTTTTTTAAGTTATTTTCTCATTTATTGCACTGTAAAGTCTTTACCCAGTCCTCTGCCCAACACTGTATTGCAACATACTTTAATACCCCCAACCTCCCACCATTTTGGAGCCCTGCATTATTTAATTTCCCCGCTTCCCATCACCTCAGCACCCTATGCTAAGTTTTTCCTGTGAAATGCCCCCACCCAGTTCTTTTTCCCTTGGTTACCTTTCCACCGATACACAATCTTTGAACTGCAGTTCTTACAAAGTTAATTAGCTCACTCTCACAAATCTGAAATAGACAATAATTAGTAAAATGTTAGTTTGTGCTCTCTCATGTCCCAAAACCTGTAACACAACACTTGTCAACTTTTTGTATCTGAACAGGCAAACTCCTTACATCTGAGTGATGCTTCCAGGTGCATCTGCAGTTGATTCCTACTGATTCCTCCTAGGCTCTAAATATTGCTTGTTCATATTTGCCTTAGTAATTCCAAAACCATGCTATGTACAAAGCTTTAAAAGATTTCATCTTAAAGCTTGCACAATGTTAAATTCAGCTGCATTAATATTTGACCTCTGTCTAGTGCAGATAATTCTGTTTCAGACTCTATATCTTTCCGAAAATCGCTGCTACTGCAAAAATTTGTTCCATCAATTTTCAAGGTTTCTATGAGCAATATTTAAATTGTCCCTACTTTTGTCCAGCTTTCTTGCTCTAAGAGGTCGAGAAAATTGCCCGTAGTGCAAAACTTGTAATTCTATCAATGTACCAAGTTTGTACGAAAAATATTTAAATTGTCCCTAGTTTTGTCCAGGTTTCGTGCTCTGAGGTTGAAAGGAACTGTCCGTTGTGTTGGTTTACTTCTAGTGCTCTGTTTCCTCCCATGTTCCAAGGACTTGCATCTGTAGCATTTCTCCCCATGGCTCTGCCATAAATTGGCTTGTTCCATTACTGACTTTCCTGGTAAACAAGTGTTATGGAACAAAAATATGTGGCAGAAAATGAATCCTTGGCCCAACCTACCTGGCGAGCGAACAGCTATTTGCTTTGCATTCCATTATCCTTTATACGGAAGTATGAATAGTGACAGTTTGTATTGCCAGTTGCAGAAGCTAAATTTAATTCTTTTAGAATTAAGACATTTTTCTTTGAGAATCCGAGGGGAGACTATGGTAATAACTACCTGGAATCTGTTGAACTTAAATGGATATTCAGGTTACATGCACATATTTATCCAGGTTTCAATAGCTATGTGAGCATTAAGCCTGTACTAGAGGCATGGCCCATAAAATGAGTCCCTTGCAACAACATTGTAATTGTTTAATGATGTGTTTGAGTTTTAATTCATATTAATTGGTTTTAATCAGTATCTTGTAATGCTATTTAAACTGAGTGCTTCACTTTGTATTTGAGATCTGATTATGTGTGGTTACTCCACGTGAAAGCGCTTATCCTTCTGTTTTATCATTGGAATAAACTGGATTTTAGAGCCTTGGTTGGTCCTACCTCATTCATTTTTTTATCGTTGGTTGTCTTCTGGGATTGGACCTTCGGGCAGCATTGTTTTTTACATTCTTTACTTGAATGTCTCTGCCCAGTAGCGGTCCATAAGATACCATTGTGTTCTGCAGTTTTTGCTTCATTTAAGGACATTCTAAGTTTCTAAGGGAGTCCATTAAGTGGAAATTATCTTTTGAAGTGGTGTAGGTGTGTAGCATAAGTGAAGTGTAAAATGCTCCCGAAAGTTCAGAAATGTTGCCTTTTTGTGGAAGATGGTCTGTCGTCATCCTGCTGGCGTGATATCTGAGTTTCTTTGAACTTTGTGACCAGGGTTTGAATAATGGGTGATGTCAAGGATTAAATGGCTTATTTTACAATTTAATATATCTACTAAACGAGTGAGAGGTCTAACTCTGATAGTTGCATTTATATGGAAGTTGGGAATGAAATGTCTTGCTTTAACATGTTGATATGTGCTAAATAAAAAAATGTCCAACTGGATCAGTCTGTAGCTATTTTTTATACACTTTTATGCAGCTATTTGTTTTTCCCTTTGTCTAGCTGTTTAGGCAGCAAAAAAAATTCCATTCTGCATGTTCATTGTATCTTGTAAACTGTCGCCCTCTTTCCCACCAAGTCTTCACCAAACTTTGGCATCTTGTACTCCACTGTTAGCCTTCCAGTTTCCAGTGCTTTGCCGTTCAGATTTCTACCCATCTTGCTTCATATTTTGGGTATATTTTGTTTTTCCATACTGGAGGGACATAAAGCCAAGGCCTTTCTGAACTTTTATCTCTTCTAGCACTCTGCAGCCTGTTTCTGTAGCCTCTTCACCCATATGTGCCCATAATGGTTTCAGGTTTAGATTGCTCTTTCCTTGTCTTCCAACCTTCATATTTATTGAAGTCTTTGGGGTTTCTGATACCATGATGGGAATGGACCCCATTACTAAGTAAAAGTAAGTTCATGAAATTAGTATTGTTGCAATCTTTTAGCCAGAAGTGCTCTTCGCAGGACCCACAATGTGCCCAGAATTGACGACTCCTGCAATTCATACAAAGTTGCATACATCTGTAATGTCTGCAAGTATGATTGCAAATTGTTTTTAAGACCCATTGCACCTACTACTATTTGAACTGTCTGGGTATCTTCCTTCCACGTTGCCCTGGTTTCTGCCTGCAAACCCAGGTATTTGACTGTCTCTGTATATGTAAGACAATGTAGTCACTAGTGTAGCAATTTCAATCAGTGCTACTTTGTCTTTGCATGGACTACATCTGGTTTTCCCACATCTATATTTGAACTGTTGGCAAAGGGTGGTCCTATGTGATATAAATGTCATTTTCTGTAATGCTTTGTGGCTCAGGTTTCCAGTGCTTCAGGTACTTCAATATAATGTTTGCACAATCCCCAGTGCAACAGTCTTGATACATTTATTATTATTTTCAGTAAACAGTCGTCCTGCCATTAGTATATTACAGCCAACAACATGTAACTGTTTCCAATTCTGTTTTAAAAAGCTGCATTTGTCTTTCTCCCACATGTTCAATAGAGTTTGTAAACCAAAATGAACATACTTTACTATCTTGGGCTGCCAATATAAACTTTTGTCTTTTGGTTTAAATTCACCTCTTCTTAACCATTCCTGCATTTGATCCTGATTGACATGAGGTTGTTCCAAGAGTTTTCTATACTTGCAACTTTATGCAGTTTTCCACGTTTCTTGCCTTCTCTTGTGATCATTCACCTTGTATTCCTTTTGTTTGGAACATTGTGTTGCTACCTGATTTATCAATTTCTGGTTTGATTTCCACTCCTACTTGACACCAGTATGATTTTGCTAAAGTAAGCAGAAAAGTCTTCATAGACTTATTCTCCTTGTGTTGTAAAACTTTTGTTATGTTTGGGTCTTGTGAGCTCAGCAGATATGTATGCAGTCCCACGATTGCAGATCTATACATGCAATCAATTTCAAGGAGCCCTGTACTTCCTTCAGAGCAGGGAATGTATAGTCATGGTTATGCATGGCATTCATCAGGGAATGTATAGTCATGGTTATACATGGCATTCATCAGACCTATCCTTGAGTACAACGTCCCCTTTGGTATGTACCTAACCATACAGGGCATTGTCAGACCCCACTCTGATGGACCTCCTGCATATTAACAAAACAAACACCAGAACTACCCATTCTGAAGACTTAAAAACCTTGCTTGTGATATAAATAGGACCTGCTGGAGAGAGTACTACCCCATCTGTGGAACAGGCTCCCCATCTGTGTGAAGCAGAGTCCTTCCCTAACCCAATTCTCAAGTGTAACTTGGTCAATTGGATGGGAAACTGGAAATTCATCCCTGGTTTGGCACCTATATCTCTAATGGGCACAGGTAACCTGTAAATGGCTTATCTCCCAAGCCCATGCTTACACTTATCAAGGGTATTGGAACTTGTCAGAGATTTGGGATGCATGGCTAGGCTTAAATAGGCCCTTGTGGTTGTTGGCCTAGTAAAATGACTGCTTTCCCCTCTTGCATTTTCAGTTGGTATGTAGAATGCCTTTTGTTTATGCTGACTTTAATTCTTCTGGAGAAATAACAGTTTTGATAAATATATACTGCATCTGATGATAAATACATACTGCATTTGGTGTTTTGGCAGCATTCAGCACCTATTGAGTAAGGAGAGCAAAAACAGCAAAGGAAACGAGGAGGGATTAACTGGCATATGCTAATTCATAAAAGTAAACGCTGTTAAACAGAAGACCCAGAGTGGAAATCGCACTGTGTGCACACCAAATAGGTCTCTGGTAATTTTAATAGTCAATGCAGCTAAATCATGTGGACTTTGCAAAAAGTATTCCAGTAAAGCATCTGGTGTTTTTTTTTTCTTTTTTTATAAATGCGGAGAAGAAAACTACTGATATCTGTGCTTATAAGATTCCTTTTGGGCCGCTTTTACTAAGAGCTATAAAATACTCTTGTGGAGATTGGGGATTTGCAAGTGATGCATCTAATGCTTTATTGGCCATCAGAGTGTCATTGGCTGTGGGCATCATTGCACTGTGTGCCTGGAATGTCTTCTGCATACCTGGTCTTGCATCATACTGCTTATGTTGCATTCTTCAAAAAGTGTTTTTAGCCTTTCCTTCATTCTGTTAGCATGTTTCTATCAAGGATGAATAATGTTAGTTTCATGCCTTATTGTTGACTATTCAGTGCTTTTTCTGTGTTAAGGACTTCAGAGCTATAGGTCTGATTTTACAAAAAGATATTAAAATCGGGCCACCTTGTCTAATTACTAAGACCAAAAGGGATGTATAAATGTGGGCAGTGCAAAGTATGTTGTTTTATATTGGGGCCTTTTATTTACTTGGCTAATTCATCCCATACCTTGTCAGTTTTAGGTAGGTTTAGTTGTAATACTGTGGGAGTGGTTTATATTGGTAAATGTTCTGAGTGCAGTGCTTTTTATGTAGGCATGACAACCAGGAAGTTACAAGACTGTATTAAAGATCATCTTTATAGTATTAAAATTAGAATAAGAATGCCTTGTACAGACATACTATTGATTTGCACTTCTAATAAGTTTTTATTTTCAGTTTTAGAACAAGTTTTAGGTGATTATAGAGGAGGTGATTTTAGGAATTTGTTAGAACAGAGGGAAACTATGGCAATTAAAACTACAAGCGTGATAGATTTCTGGGTATAAATGATGCCATTAATATGAAATGTTTTTTGAAATATAGGACATCTTGTTTTGAAAGAGTAATATTATATATTTAATGTGTTTTGAGGTATAAAATCTGTTTTTTTAAGGTGATATGTTGATTTGATCATTTAAGTGGATTAATCATTTAAGGTGGGGCCTTTTATTTATTTTACATTTGTTGACTGGGCTAGTCTAACTGGATACATGTCCATTTTCAGTAGAGGTCTGGGAGAAAAGCTCCAAAACAGTATAAATACAGTAAATAAAGATACAAAGCATCTACTTAAAAACATTATAACAATGGATTAATGTAAAAAGAAAAAAAAAAACACTACCATAGATTTAATTTAAGTTGGTAGGTGAAAGAGGAAAAAAGGGGAGAGAAAATGGAACAATATTAAGAAAGAGCGAGAAAACGAATTATATTAGAGTTGGTGTAAAGAGATTTAGATTAGTTGATATAACTGTAGAAGAATAGGCATAGCAGATTTAGAGCAGTGGGTTAGACATGGAAAGCAAAAAGAAATGGCATGTAACAAACATGTTATATACATGTACACAGGGCATGGCATGTAACAAACATCTTGTATACATGCACACAGGGCATGGCATGTAACAAACATCTTGTATACATAGATGTACACAGGGCATGGCATGCAACAAACATATAAATAGATGCACACAGGACATGGCATGTAACAAACATCTTGTACATAGATGCACACAGGGCATGTAACAAACATCTTGTATACATAGATGCACACAGGGCATGGCATGTAACAAACATCTTGTATACATCGATGTACACAGGGCATGGCATGCAACAAACATATAAATAGATGCACACAGGACATGGCATGTAACAAACATCTTGTACATAGATGCACACAGGGCATGTAACAAACATCTTGTATACATAGATGCACACAGGCATGGCATGTAACAAAATCTCTGAAAAGGCTAATGTTCAATGTTGAAGTTTTTCTGATGAAGTCTGTTTTGATGAAAGCATGCAATAAAAGTTAATTATACACTAAAGAGTTTCTCTCACTCTTAGCCTGGTGGTTTTATTTGTTGTTAGTTTCTATTTAGCCACTGTCTGGCACCTGATTTATTTATTTGCTATCAAGTCCCGATGGCTGGTGGAGTGAGGGATGAGTTACTGGAATTAATGATCCATTCTGCTCCTGGATCTAAGGAACAAAATGTACTACAAATTTTGTTGGAAACAATGGGTGACATCCAAAGATCATTGAGCCAACTGCATTATATTCATAATAACCTATAAGTGGTGAGAAATGAGGCTGTGGAGTCGGAAGATCAAAATACAGTTATCAACGTCGACTGTTGGATTTGGCAACTGATTCTAACAAGGTTAGCTCTAAATCCAAATTTAGAAATGTTTCTACTTTATTAGATACAAATTTTGACCTATAAGTGCAATGGGTCAACCCAGATTAATGAGCATACTGTTAATGAGCTAAAAGATAAATGTATTTAACTTGCAAAGTTATTGAATATATAGAAGCCTGGACCTTGAAACTAAAGGTCTATATTAGAACACTGAACTTTCAAAATTTCGAGTGTTCTAATATCCACCTGTTTTTAGCAAACACTGAAAATATCGAAGAAACAGAAAACTGAATTTTTTCCTAGGGAAAGAATTTGGTTGTCCATTTCTGTTGCTTCGGTATTTTCAGTGCTGTGGTAGAAAGTTACGGGTCGGATTCAGCTAAGTGTGCGATTGTGTAGATGTGAGGGTTAGGGCCGTGGGTCAGGTAAGTGTGCGATTGTGTGGATGTGAGGGTTAAGGCGGAGTAGGTGAGTTGGGGTTAGGGTGCGGGTGAGGTGATTGCAGTAGTGACTGACCTTGGGGTTAGGGTTTGGGTTAAGGTAAGTGGATAGTTAGTGTATGTATAGTTTAGCGTAGGGTTAGGTATAAGAGTTTAGGTGTATGTGTGTGGATTGCTGTTTGTTTGGTATGCTTGGGTTGTGTATGTGTTTTTGAACAGCAAATTTTTTCCCTAGGAAAACATTTGCTGTTCTGTGTGTTTGAGGTTTTTAAATTTTCGATTAATAGGGTTCGATATTAGAACACTCGACATTTTGAAAGTTCAGTGTTCTAATATAGACCCGAAATTAAGTGTTTTTATTTCTTTTTATTTATTTATATTTGTTGACCGGGAGTGTCCGACTGGATGTAAGTCCATTTTCAGCGGAGGCCCGGGGAGAAAAGCTCCAGTTAAAATAGAGGCAGTAGTTACATTGGATTACATAGCGATTTAACAATTTAACATAGCAATTACTTACAACATATTTACAGATGAAGAACATAGTACATCAGTAGACAACTAGAATCTTTATCTGTGAAGTACATAACAGACATTAACAAATGTTACAATAAGAAGTTCCTGCTGTGTGATAAGTACTAGGCTTATGAGCATCTGAGCTTGTTATAATCAAGGTAGTTAGTGGAGTGGAAAGAAAGGTAGTGGTTGGATGGTGTGGGTGACATTAGAGTGGGAGTTGCAAGGGCATAGCCAGCATGTTTTTAGGTGCGCTTTTAGTAAAGTTTTGAAGTGGGTGCATGATGGTATGGAGGTAATTGTGGGTGGGAGGGAGTTCCATAATTTGGCTATGGTGCAAGAGAATAGTGCTTCACCAGCAGAGTTTATTGGCTTTAGTGATCTGGAAGTGATTTTTGTTGCTGGATCTTCGTGGTCTGGTGGTGCGATAGGGTTGGAGTAGATTCTGGAGGGATGGGACATTTAGTGGATGGTTTACTAGTTTGTGGGCGAGTGAGAGTTGATTCCATTGAAGGAGGTGAGGGAGTTCAAGCCAGCCTAGTTCAGCAAGTGAGAGACAGTGGTGACTATGGTAGGATGCCCCTGTGGCGAATTTGGTGATTTTGTTATAGCAGGTCTCTAGCTTGTTTAGATCGCATTGCATTAGGTTGGTATATATTGGAGAGGCATAAAGTAGGGTGGAGATAAGGTGGGAATTTGCTATTGAAATCTTTGCTGCTTTGGTGAGAAGTTGCTTATTTCTGTATAATGCTCCTAGTTTTTTGTGGACTTTATTATGGTCATGGATATGTGAATGTCAAATTTTAGTCTATTTCCAGTCCTAGCAATTTGGTGTGTTCATTTGGGTATATAGTGGTGTTGTCTTTTGCTGTGATAAAGTGAGTTTTTTTTGAGTATGTTTGGTGGGTTGTAAGATGAGTAGTTTAGTTTTGTTTGGGTTGAGTATTAATTGGGCATCGGATAACCAAGTTTCAACAGAGGAAAAGGCTTCCTGTGTGACTTTTTTGCAGTTTGGGTAGGGACTGGGCTGAGCAGATGATGGTAGAGTCATCTGCGTATTGTACAAGTGTGCAATGTTTGGTGGCAGAGGCTAGATTATTGGTGAAAACAGAGAAGTAGGGGTCCAAGGATGGATCCTTGGGGAACCCCTATGGAGACAGGTAGTTGGGGAGATGTGTCATTCTGCCATACAACTGATTGTTGGTCAGACAGGTAACTCTGAAACCAGTTGGTGATTGAGAGAAAGATAGATTATTGAGGACAGAGATAAGTTGTCTGTGTGGGACCATATCAAATGCTTTAGACAGGTCTAGGAAAGTAGCAGAGGAGAGATGGCCATTGTTTTTATGCTGAAGGATAGTGTTAGAGTAAGGCAGTGGTGGTGCTATGGTTTGGTCAGAAACCATGCTGAGTATTGGAAAGGAGGTTGTTAGTAAGGAGGTAGTCTGAGACATGAGAGTGTATGCATCTCTAGTATTTTGGAGTGTGGAGAGAGAATAGCTATGGGGCAGTAATTGGTTGGTTCTGTGGAGGGTCAGCCTTTGTGGAGGGGAATTATATGTGATACTTTCCACAGTGTGGGAATGTAACTTTCTGACCAGATCGGTTTATCAAGATGAATACTGGGTAGGCCATAGCATCAGCTGCGATTTGTAGGTATTCACTTGGGAGGTTGTCTGCTGCTAATTTGGTGGGCTTAAGTTTAGTTAAGAGTTTTTTTATGTTGGAGGTAGGTACAGGAGAAAAAGAGAAAGCAGTGGGGAGATTACTAGTTGAAGGTGTGGGTTGGAGGGGAGGGGGGTTGTGTTTAGCTAGTGATAGTATGGTTTGTGTGAAGTCTGTGTTGAATGAGGTAGCAATATTTTCTGAGGAGTGAGGGATGTTGGGTGGAGGTGTACTGACTTTACCTGGGTGGAGGATGGAGTTTATGGAGGACCAGAATTGTTTGGGGCTGTGTTGTAAGGAGTCTAGGGCAGACTGGTAGTATTGGAATTTGTCCTGTTAACTTTTTGACTATTGCGTAGTTCTAGGAATTTCTGTCTAGTTGAGGGGGTTTTGGTTTTGCACCAGTGCTCCCAGGCTTTATCCCTGTTTTTCATTTCTGACTTAGTGGTTTTCTGTAGTAGCCATGGGGAGGGTTGTACTTTGGTTCTGGAAAGTCTTATGGGGGCATGGTAATTAAGGATGCTCAGGAAGGTAGTATTAAAAAATTCAACTGCGTTATCAAGACTGAGGTACTTTAGAGGATGCCAGTTACATTCTTTGAGGGATGAGATGAATGTGAGTGGGTTAAAGTTTATTTTTTTTACGTATCTGACAGTAGATGACAGGTTTAGCTTGTTATAGGTATTTTTTGAGTAGGAATGTTGGGGAGTGATCACTGAGGCTATCTGATAAGCAGCCTGTTATGTATGACTGGGGGCTCTGACTAGTATCCAGTCCAGGGTAGTGTGCTTGCTGGAGTTTTTATTTATCCTGGTTGGCGACTGGACTAGTTGGGTGAAGCCATGAAGGTTTACATGATGGGTTGGATGGTTGCCTGAACAGGATTGCCAATCAATATTGAAATCACCTAAAATTATAGTTTCTTGGGGGAAATGGTGGGTAGACCAGCTGAGGAGGTTTTCTAGTGGAGGGATGTTTTGGCCAGGTGGGAAGTAGCATCCAATTATGTTGATGGTTTTGTTTTGGTTTATTTTGAGGTTGGTATATATTATTTCTTCACTGCCTATCTGTGGAAGCTGATTAGGTTCATAGGTAAGTACTAGGCTATCTGCCCAGGGGCATTTATAAGCCTAGCCACAGAGTGATGGCTTTCGCCTCCCCATCAGATTAGTAACCTGGGCCTCTGTCTAACAGGGCTCCTGAAGTGATCCCAGGGTGGAACTTATGATTACCCATCCACTCATCAAGATTTCTCTTGAAGAGGGTCAGAGAGGAGCTCTGTTGAATATGAACTGGGATTATATTCCAGAGTGAGGGGAGTCGCTGGGGCAGGAATCTATCCCTCCAGTATGTCCTGTTTATTGTTGGGCATAGGTTCAAGTCGCTAGAATGAGTGGTTCTGAGGGATCTCGTTTTTTTGAAGTGAAGCATGTCCATTAGTTCAGGGTTTGACATGGCCGTATAGGTCAGGCATAGGTCACCTCTGAGCAGACGGTAAGCGACTGAGAAGAGCTGGAGCTTTTTTAGTCGTGCTTCATAGGGTAATTGTTTAAGGCCCTTAATCCTCTTAGTGAGGTACTTCTATAGGTCTTTCTAGTTGCAGGTGTCTAGTGAGGTACATCCCAGATGGGGCATTGTACTCTATTATGGGCCTAATGAGTGAGGAGTAAAGGAGCACAATCACCTCCTTGGATCTGGATGAAGAAACCCTTTGTGATCAGGTGTGCCACATAGAAGGATTTCCTGACTGTTTTGGCTATGTGGTTCTCAAAGGAGAGCATGCTATCTCCTTGGGTACCCAGGTCCCTAATTACTTCTATACTTAGTGGATTCCCATCTATGTGGTAGTTTGTCAGTACTTTGTTTTTCCCAAATGGGATTACTATGCATTTTTTGGCATTTAGCTTGAGGCCGTGACTTTGACACCATGTGTTTGTCTGAGAGACCCTTTTGCAGGATGTCTGTGTCAGCCAGAGAGTCAAGTATTGCACCCAGTTTACAGTCATCTGCGAACTTGGTTAGCCACAGTCCCTCCGCATTTGCCTGTACTTCGGAGAAATATATACCAAACAGAGGGGCCCCAGGACTGACCCCTGTGGGACTCCACTTGTGACTGGTTTAGAGTCGGACATGGCACCTGCCATTCTTACCGTGTGGGTTCTGTCTGAGAGCCAGTTGGCAACCCATCTCGTGACATGGGGGTTGATATTTAAGCTGGTGAGTTTGTCTGATTCCTGAGTGTGAGATGGTGTTGAATGCCTTTAGCGAGGTCCAGATATGCTGTGTGAATCACCTTCTCTTTATGGCCTTGGTGACTGTTTCAAAGAAGTCAACCAAGTTCAGGAGGCAAGATCTGCCTTTAACGAAGCTGAACTGGGTGGGGTCCAGTGTCTGGAGGTTCCCAATGTCCCTGTTAATGAGCTCCATGGCAATGCGTTCCATGGCTTTGCAGACCAAGCTAGTCAAGCTTATAGGGCAATAGTTCCCAGGGTCAGTTGTGGCACCACCTTTGTGGAGTGGTACGACTGTTACTGTACGCCATTCTTTGGGTACATAGCCTGTAGAGAGGCTGAGTTTGAATAGTGTTTTGAGATGGGGGGTTAGTTCATTTTGAAGCTCGTGTAGGACACAACCTGGGATACCATCTGGTCCCATTGATGCTGTGTTTTTGGCCCTTTGCAAGGGCTGTCTTTACTTGTGTGTCTGAGATATCTGGAGCACCACATTCTATTGGGATGGGTGCTAGCCCCTTTGGTGGAGGGGGGGGGTGACATTTGCACTGAACTCGTCAGCCAGGATGTTGGCAATGTCTGTTGGTTCAGTGTATTTATGGCCATTATACACTAGCTCGGAGCATATCTGAGAGTTTGCACCTAGACTCTTGACATAGTTAAAGAAGGCCTTGTGGTTATCCTTAGTCATTGGCTATTTTTCTTTCGAAGTTGGCCTTGGATGATTTAATGAGGGAGTGCAGTTTTTTACTGATGTTAATCCGAGATGCCTTCTTATTTTGGGATTTTGTTCTGTCTTGCAGGAGTTTCCTCCTTCTGTTGTAAAGTTTATTTATGGCCGGGGTCCACCAGACTGGCTTCCTCTTTTTTTGAGGAGTTGGCCTTGGTTTTACTTGGGATGGCTTGGTCCATACATTCTTGAAGATGTTCATAGAATGCGCTTGTAAAGGATTCTGTCAATGGGTCATCATTTTCCATTTGATTGGGAGCTTTGAAACTTCCCACCTCTGTCTTGAGGAGTGTGAAGTTGACTTTAGAGAAGTGTTTTACCTTGAGTTCCTTGACTGGGGGGGGGGGGGGGTCGGGATGTGGATGTCCAGTGTGATTAGTTTGTGATCTGATCTTACCAATGACTAGTTTACCTCAGGTGTGGAACGTAGGTTCCCCATGTTGGTGATGACGAGGTCCAGTATATTGTCACCTCTTGTGGGAGTGGTGACCAGCTGTTCCAGGGTGTTTGAGTTTATAAACTCAAGGAAGCATTGGGCTAGGGTGTTTGAGTAGTTTTCCCAGTCAATGTTTGGATAGTTGAAGTCACCCAGTAGCATGGTGTTGGGTAGAATCTTCATACTTTCTAATGTTCTCAGGAATGCTGCGTGAGGGTCCTGAGACAAGGTGGGAGATCTGTAGCAAGCTATAAATTGAACAGTCAATTTACCTGCTGTCAATTGCACTTGGATGGTCTCAGATTCCACGTGCTGTGCTACTAGCCTGGAGGTGTGGGTGTTCTTGATGAATATGGACACCCCCCCCTTCTTTTGTGTTCCGGTCCTGGGTTTGGGACCTAAATGTATGGTAGGAATTATAGCCTGGTAGTGCTGGGGTGCTCTCTGGAGCCTTGAACCAGGTTTCTGTCTCTGCACACGCGTCGATTTCTTTCATACTAAGGAGAGCCTTGAGTGCATGCATTTTGAGGTTTAGACTTCTGGCGTTGAGCAGCATTACCTCAGTTTGTTTATTATTGTTTTTTATGGAGGCAGGTTTGTCTTCTGAGCCTTGCCTAAAAAAGGCCGTATTGGGGCGGCAAAAGTCTTGGCCAGTATTCGAAAGACCAGGGGCGACAGGTGCAAGCAGTCTCTGGCAAAGCAACGTGGCTTGTCAAGCATGTCGTCCCAGGCTGACAAGTACTGGATCCTCTTTGAATGACACCAGTAGTTTAACCAATTGTTGAAACTGATAATTTTTTCTTCGTATGCTGGCATAATTTTGGGTGAGGGCAGGATGCTACTCAGTCAGTCATACCAGCCTGGGCTACATGGTCAGAGAGCTCCTCAATGTCTCTTTTCATGTAGTCCAGGGAGGTACGTCTCTGGTCATTTACGCCAACATGTACAATGACAGTCATATCTGTACTTGTGGAGTGACCTGAGTGCATGTGTTATGTGGTGGATTCTGGCACCTGACAAGCAGCTTACAGTAACCTTCTTGTTCAGTCTAGTGAGTGGGACGTCTGTGTGCGTGATGATAGAATCACCGATTATTAATATGTTAGGTGTGTTTAGCCTTAGGAGCTGTTTTTGTTTGGCACACTGACGTTGTGATGTATGTTTTACCTGGTTTCTGTTGTGGGGTGGGGATTGCTTGGGTGTATGCTTAGGAGGTCTCTGTTTAGGCAGGTTCTTATTTGGATCCTCAGAGTATGTTTTTGCGTGTTTCTGAGTGTTTGCTGGTGCAGCTATGGCTGGTCTATGTGAGTCTGGTAATGTGGTGCTAGTGTTGCCCTTCTCCTTGTAACTGGATGATCCAGTCATGGGTTGAGAGAGCTTAGCCTCCAGCTTGGCTGTGTAGCTGCATCTCTCACATATGTTTGTGTTGGTTGGGAGGAGGAGGGGGTTGTCTGTGTACGAGGCAATTGTAACATTGCCTCAGGATGCCCAGATTCACCAGCTGGACCAGAGAGTACACCTGAAGCTGTCCCTTGAACATGCCTGAATAGATGGTTTGGACTGTATTGCTGATGGGATGAGTAAAGAGCCTTGTACTTCCTGAGTATAGGGCTGAAGTGCCAGCTGTAAGCTAGTGCTAGTTTTAGTAAGTGCCAGTCTTGCAATGCCTTATTTCTAGTGCTGGGTTGAAGTGGATCAAGTTTCAAGGGAAAAATTCAAGTGCAGACTTCGTGGAGCCTGGAATAGTTTAACTGCAGCTAAACAGTGCTGCGCGGTGCGCAAACCCGTGCAAAACCGAGCTAAGCGGTTTTTATACCAGGGAGATCAAAAGGATAGAAATTAGCCCAAAATGGCCAATGAGCTACAAGTTGCTGGGCTGGGACCACTCCTACAGGGACAAGGCTGCCCAGAGTTCCCTCTCTCTCTCAGTGAACAAGGAAGCCACCTAATTATCCAAGTATGATATGGGCAACACGGGAACCTTTACCACAGTCCTGGATTCAGCAACGCCTGAAAACTGGACTAGACCAGAAAGGTGGGAAAACGAGTTTTTTTCAGAAACAGAAATGCAGAGCTTAAATTACTTTAAATGCACAGAGGAGGCTAGCGCACTTCAGTGTGTAGCCTGTGACTGTGTTACAGGTAACTTAAATGCAAGAATGACAAATTGTAACTTTTTTTCAAGTGCAACAAAGAAATAAGTACAGTAAGCAATGCAGATATCACTAGGGATCCACAGAAGCACTGAAAAGCCACGTCTTAGGCGGGATTAGCGTTTCAGGGAAACGAGCAAAAACAATACTTAATCAAGTCCAAAGTCTCTCTTTTGTCTCTCGGCCTCTTGTAGGACTCTGCAGGGCACCACGAGGAGCTTGCTGATTTGGATGTTTAGATGCTGTTTAAATATTATAGCTACACCACCTCCTTACTTGTTTAGCCGGTTTACTCTTAGTATGCCGTAATCTGTAGGGAGTATTTGCTCACTGGTAATGAGGTTTTAGCCAGGTTTCTGTCAGGATGACTATATCTGGGGACTACAAGTCTATGGTGGCATGGAGTTCATGGACTTGGTTGGATATACTTCTAATATTTAGGCTTAGTAGAAGGAAGTCACTTGGCTTTCTATTGGCTGTAATATGGGAGAAGTTGTGGTTTCTAGTCTGATTATGAGGATTGGGGTTGAGATGTTAGGGCCAGGGTTGTTGGGGTGGATGTCTCTTCCTAGGGCTAGTTTTGATATGCATGAGGTTATTAGTTTTCTCAGTTTTTGAATGTTTGTAAGGGAAACTTTGATTGTGCTCTGTGGGTAATAGGTATGGTGGGAGGGTTACTATGTTAAGTTGTAGGGATGCTTTGTTTGAGTAATGTAGTTGGTAGAATATGTGGGGGTGCATAGGGATGGTTCTCGAGTTGGTGGGAGGGGAGCTGAGTGAGGGTGAGACATGAGTGGTAGTGTGAGTAGTACAGTGGTAGTGGTTCAGTGGGGGAATGATGGAGCTTTGGTAGGATGTAAGATATGCAAGGAGAGTGCATGCATTGAGCATAGGTAAGGTATGCTTGTACATGTTAGTTGAAGATGTGTGATAGTAGTGGGAAGATGGAGGAGGTAGTGTTGGGTTAGCGCTGTGGTTGGTTATTGGAAAGATGGGAGGGGTTTGTTAGTGTAATAAAGGTGGGACCACTGGGGGCTGGAAACAATCGGGTAACAGAGTTCACTGATGAACGTATGATGGTGACAAGGGTGGTTGTAGTTTTAAAAATGGTGCATGCCACAGGTAATATTTATTAACTTTGGGATTGTCTTAAGGTAATAAACAGGGAAAGGGGGAGGGGAGAACAAGGGTGTGAGCAGGTAGTTTTGTACTGCTGCTAATGAGCCAAAGCAAAGACAAGTTTGTGTTTAACAATTACAATTGACCAAGGACTGCTCTAAAACTAATTTCTTAACCATTTCTCAGGTGGAAAAAACAGGATAACCTTGTATCAGTAGGCTACTGTGGTCTCAGTTTAAATTAACAAACACACAGTATTGATCATTTATGGATACTATTTGCTAACAGAAGGGAATAAGAGAGAAAGTGGAAGGTGGGGGTGTGTGTGTGTGTGTGTGTGTGTGTGTGTGTGTGTGTGTGTGTGTGTGTGTGTGTGTGTGTGTGTGTGTGTGTGTGTGTGTGTGTGTGTGTGTGTGTGTGGGCTGCTTACAAGCCAAAGCAGAGTGCTCTCCAGGGGAAAATGAATATTGGCTGAAACAGGTAGACACGTACTCAAAGTTAACTTTAGCTGTTTGCAGGCAGTTCAGACCCGGACTGCGCTTTTCTTACAAGAATGATAAAGGTGGTACCGCAGTTGAATACTTGAGTGGTGTTAGGTTGGAGAGACACTGAGCTCCCCATGGGGCCTGTAGCAGAGTGGATTGTAGTTCTAGATTATTTTAGATTGTATTTTATTTTTGAAAATCGTTCCTAAAGGGCTGGTGTTCTCTAAATGCTCGAATGGGCTGTCTAGGTTCATAGGTTCATAGGTTTATACTAGGCTATCTGCCCTAAGGCATTTATAAGCCTAGCCCAAATTATTGTGGCTTACGCCACCCCTTATATGAAAAAATACTGTGCCCATTAGTTTGTTGTGCCTCTGTCCAGCAGTGACCCAGAGATGATTCCCGGGGTAAACCTACGATCTCCCATCCACAGGTCTAGATTTCTCTTGAACAGAGTCAGCGAGGTGCTCTGCCTCACATGGACCAGGATTTTATTCCACAGCATAGGGAGTCTCTGAGTGATAAATCTATCCCTCCAGCACGTCCTATTTATATCCGTGCTAAGGTTTAAGTCGCTTGCTCTAGTGGTTTTGGTGGATTTGGATTTTTTGAGGTGGAGCATGTCCATTAATTCCGGGTTGGACATGGCCTTGTATGTCAGGCACATGTCACCTCTGAGCAGACGGTATGCGACTGAATAGAGCTGGAGTTTCTTCAATCTGGCAGCATATGACAGATTTTGGAGTCCCTTTATCCTTTTGGTGAGGAACTTTGGGGTCTCTCCAATTGCTGCAGATGTCGGGTGAGATACATCCCGAATGGGGCATTGTACTCGATCATTGGTCTGATAAGTGAAGAGTACAGGGGAACAATGACCTCACTAGATCTGGATGTGAATCCCTTCATGATCAGGTGGGCAATGTAGAAGGTCTTTCTAACCACTTTAGCAATGTGAGTGTCAAAAGAAAGGCCACTGTCAACCTGGGTCCCCAGGTCCCTGATAACCTCTTCTGTGCTTAGTGGATTGCCACCTATATGGTAGCTTGGGGTTACCTTGTTTTTCCCGAAGGGTATGACTATACACTTTTTGGCGCCTAAGTTGAGGCCATGGCTCTGGCACCAGCTATCTGTTTCAGTGAGTCCCTTCTGAAGGATATCCGTGTCCGATGCACTTTCCACTATGGCCCAGTTTGCAGTCATCTGCAAACTTTGTCAGCCAAAGTCCTCCCATGTTGGCCTGTACTTCTGAGAAGTAGATGCCAAACAATAGGGGCCAAGGACCGAGCCCTGTGGGACACCACTTGTGACCGGCTTGGAGTCTGACACAGCGCCAGCAACTCTAACCCTGTGGGTTCTGTCCTTAAGCCAGTTTGCAACCCATCTTGTGACATATGGGTTTACATTTAAGCTGGTAAGTTTTTCTACAATACCCGAGTGGGGTATTGTGTCGAAGCCTTTGCAAGGTCAAGGTAGGCTGTATGGACTGCCTTCCCCTCATCAATGGCCTTGGTGACTATTTGGAAGAAGTCGACCAATTTCAAAAGGCATGATCTTCCCTTGACAAAGCCAAACTGGGTCGGGTCCAATGTCTGCAAGTCCCCTATATCTTTGTTTATGAGCTCCATTATGATCCTCTCCATAGCTTTATAGACTAGACTTGTTAAGCTTATGGGGCGGTAATTACCAGGGTCCGTAGAGGCCACCTTTGTGGAGTGGGACCACAGTTGCCGACGCCACTCCTTGGGCACGTATCCTGTGGTAAGGCTGAGATTAAACAGCTGCCTTATGTGCGGGTTTAATTCCTCATTTAGCTCGTGTAGCACACAGCCGGGGACACCATCCGGTCCCATTGATGCTGTGTTTTTAGCTTTAGAGAGAGCAGCTTTCACCTGCGCATTTGAGATGTCCGGGAGGCTACACTCGGCTGGGATAGTTATCTCTCCTTTAGGGGAGAGGGGTGAAGTTTGCACTGAACCTGTCTGCCAGTATGTTGGCAATGTCTGTGGGTTCAGTGATTTTTGTATCATTTTGGACTAATTCTGAGCATATCTGTGAGTTTCCACCCAGGTTCCTAACATAGCTGAAAAAGGCCTTATGATTGTCCTTTGAATCCATGGCAATTTTTCTCTCAAAATTGGCCTTAGTTGATTTTATGAGTGCTCGTATTTTTTACTAATAATGATCAGGGTGACTTCCTTTATGGATTTTGTTCTATCATGTAATAGCTTTCTCCTCTTATTGTAAAGTTTGTTAATGGCTGGGGTCCACCAGACTGGACGCTTGCCCTTTGTGGAAAGAGTCTTGGTTTTATTTGGGATTGCCTGATCCATGCAGTCCTGGAGGTGTTCATAGAAGGCATTTGTAAGGGCTTCCGCAGCTTGGGTTGTGGTTTCCTCTGACTCAGGGGCCTTGAAGGATACCACACCAGTCTTGAGTAGTGTGAAGTTTGCTTTAGAGAAGTTCTTCACTATGGTCTTTTGTTTGGGGTGGGGCGGGATGTGGATTTCCAGTGAGATTAGTTTATGATCAGATCTCACCAATGAGGGATATACTTCCGTGTGGAGCATTTTGTCCCCATGTTTGTGACAATGAGATCTAGTATATTTTCTCCTCTCGTGGGAACAGTGACTAGCTGTTCCATGGCATTTGAATTTATGAACTCCAGGAACCGTTGGGCTAGAAAGTTAGGGCTTGAGTAATGTTCCCAGTCTATATTCGGGTAGTTGAAGTCACCCAATATGATGGTGTTTGGAGATACATTTATACCCTCCAGTGTCTTCAGGAAGGCTGTGTGGGGTTCCTGAGTTTGAGAGGGTGGCCTGTAGCATGCTACAATTTGTAGAGCAGTTTTGCCTATGGTTAGTTGCACCTGGATGGTTTCCGAAGCTTCATGCGTTGCCACCAACCTGGAGGTGTGAGTATCCTTTATGAATATGGATACACCCCCTCCTTTTGTGGAGTGGTCTGGGTTTTGGGGCCGGAATGCATGATATGAGGTAAAACCTAATAGTGCCGGGGTGCTCTCAGGAGCCTTGAACCAGGTTTCAGTTACAGCACAGACATCGATGTTCTCCATACTGAGAAGGGCCTCGAGTGCGTGCATTTTGAGATTTAGACTTCTGGCATTGAGCAGCATTACCCTCAATTTCTTCCCATTTTTGTTTTCTAGGGTGGTAGGTTTAGAATTTGAGCCTTGCCTAAAAAAAGGCACTATGGGGTGGCAAGAGCCTTAGCCAATATCCGGAATCCCAGGGTGACAGGTGCAAGCCATCCCTCATGGCAGCGTGGCTTGTCAAGCATGTCATCCCAGGCAGACAGACACTGGATCCCCTTTGAATGACACCAGACATTAAGCCAATTGTTAAAGCTGATCATCTTGTCTCTATATTGTGGCATCATTCTTGGTGAAGGAAGGATACTGCTCAGGATTAGGGTCATACCTGCCTGGGCTACATAATCAGAGAGCTCCTCTATGTCTCTTTTCATGCAGTCCAGGGAGGTACGTCTCAGGTCGAACACACCAGCAAGGACAATGACTGTGTCATATTTGTACTTGCTGTGGAGTGACCCGAGTGCTTGTGTTATGTGGCGGATTCTAGCCCGATAGGCAGCTTACTGTGACCCTCTCCTTGTTCAGCCTGGTGAGTGGGACGCCAGTGTGTCTGACTATGGAGTCACCTATGACAAGTATGTTTGGTGTTGTATTTGGCCTTAAGGGCTGTGACTGCTTTGCACACTGCTTTTGTGGTTTATGTGTTGCTTGTGGGGTGTCTTGAGGTAGCAGTTGTTTGGGTGTCTGCTTTGGAGGCCTCTGCTGTTTAGGTAAATTTTACTCAGAGCCTCGAGTATGTCTTTGTGTGTTTATGTGTTTGATTCAGTGGAGTGGTAGCATTATGTGAGGCTGGTTTTGTGGTGTGTGTAGTTGCCTTCTCCTCCTGTCTGGTCTTGCCAGTCCTGAGTTGAGAGAGCTCAGCCTCCAGTTTGGCTAAATAGCTGCATCTCTCGCAAGTATTTGTGTTATGTGGGAGGAGGAGAGGGTTGTCTGTGTACATGAGGCAGTTATAACATTGCCTCAAGATTCCCAGATTCACCAGCTGGACCGAGAGGAGATTGACAACTGACCTTTGGACATGCTAGAATAATATTGGGAAATCCTTAATTGAAAACAAGGGCCAGTGGGGAGTGAGGGTGTAGTGCTTTTAATTTTTAGTGCTGACTTATATAATTGCTTTAGTGAGCAAGTGCCAGGTAACTTGAGTGCAGTGTGTCACAAGTAACTAAATGCAAAAACGACAAACAGTAACTTTCTTTCAAGTGAAACAAGGAAATAAGTACAGTAAGCAATGCAGATATCACTAGTGATCCACAGAAGCGCTGAGAAGTTATGATTAGGTGAATTAGCTTCCAGGGAAATAACAAGCAAACAAACAACAAGCATATAAACAAAGCTAGATTCAGTAGGCCTGGATCTAGTCTATGCTAGAGCAAGCAAGGTGAACCAATTTCAGTAAGATACAGTTCAAATATTCAGGCACTATAAACCTTTAACCAGAAAATTCCCAGCTCAGAAGGGCAGAGTCCAGCCTCTTCTCCCACAAGAGTGCAGACCTTCGTGGTCTTCTTAATGTAAAATAACTGGCCTGAAGCCCAAGTGCCTAAACCAGAACTAATACACTTGGACACTGGGCTCTCAATCAGCAGTTCCCAACTTAGAAGGATGAAAGCTACCTGTCCTGCCACCACAGTGCTTGCCACAAACCTTCCTAATGTAAAACAACTGGTCTGAAGCCCAAGTGCTTAATCCAAAAGACTTGAATGATAGCTACACTTTAATCAAGTTACAACCAAGCAGTAATAAATACCATTGAATACTTTAGAGAATGTCTGGATTAGTGCTCAAGTTACACAAACAAAGCTAGATCCAGCAGGCCCGAATCCAGTCTATGCCATAGCAAACAAGGCGCACCAACTTCAGTAAGAAACAGTTCAGATATGCATGCACTATAAGCCTTTAACCAGAAATTCCCAGCTCAGAAGGGCAGAGTCCAGCCTCTCCTCCCACAAGAGTGCAGACCACGAACCCTCTTAATGTAAAATAACTGGTTTGAAAGCCCAAGTGCTTAAACCAGAATTAATACACTTTTAGAATAAGACACTGAGCCCTCAATCAGCAGTTCTCAACCTAGAAGGATGTAAGCTACCTGTTCTGCCACAACAGTGCAGACCACAAACCCTCTCAGTGCAAAACAACTAACTGGTCCGAAGCCCAAGTGTTTAAACCAAAAGGCTTAGAATGAGTTACACCAAGCAGTAATAAATACAATTGAGTATTTTAAGATGATGCAAAAGTAAAAAGAAGTAGGTAAAAACACAAGGACAGTAAAAGCAGATGAAATTTTTTTAGCACATTGACTGAAATACTTCAACCACAATAAAGAAATCATCATCTTCAAACCCAGCGCAGCTGTGTTAGTTCCATGAAGGAACAAATTCAGTTAATGGGCCAACAGATATCATCCTTGTCTTCCAATGTTGCTGGGGCTAATGCTGAATATGATGGTATTTTTTTTTTTTTTTGCGTTTAGAGCATTTAGAGGAAGTGATTATAGAAATAGAAAAAAAAAAAAAAAAAAAAAAACTATGGAGAGACGTTGAAGCACGAGAGAACAATCTTATGTTAACTTTGATCCCATTTATAAACTGCAACAATTTAAGAATTCTAATGGGAATCGTTTCTTTAAGAAAAGTAGTTCTTTTACATTGAGTCACCATTCAGAGACCAAAAGTCAGCCAAAACACCAGTACCAGTCTACTGTTGCATCTGATACTTCAAAAGAGGCTTCTGATTGTGCCGTTGACTGTTTCAAAGAAGCAGTTACTGAAGTACAAGAGCTGCCATATAATCCCTCTAAAAATCCATTGTATCAAGATCAGGGAGAGAGACCGAAGGTTTTTTTTTTTTTTAAACAATAGACTAGAAACCGAATCAGCAGAGCCATGGTATGAAAAGCAGAGGGAAGACTTATTCAGAATCCTTGACGGACATTTAATCAATAACAAAAGTAAGATTTTCAACTTGTCTAGTGTAGCTCTAACTTCAGTACAAGAGAATGTTAGAACTGGATTTTATTTTTGTTCCTGGGAGAAGGGCAGAAGTCTCCCGTACGTTGAATTTGAAATTTATATTTACTAATTTAAATTTTATTTTAGAAGGAGTTAGAGTTGGACAAAGTTTATTAAACCTTCAGTGTTTAATCCGCCTCTATTGCAGACCTTGTAAGTGTGTGAATTTGTGTGAGAAAGATATCAGATTGTTAAACAAGAAATGGAAGAGCATTTTTTAACAAGTTTAATGGTAAGACTAGCTATAAGTGAATTAATAAATTAAGAATTATGAAAGCTGATAAGGGGGGGTGGCTTGGTATTAATGGATCAAGTTATGTATGAACATGAATATTGAAAATGTTAGATAATGCTGATGAGTGTCATCAGGTTGAAATGTGCAGAAGTGTTAATGTTCATATTTTTTATATCTCAGATTTATGGAAGGGTTATTGGACTGTGAAATGTATGATTTTTGTATTGTTGAATGTCCAAGAGGGGGAATTTTGTTTGGAATTCCCAAAATTCAAGCCAGCTTTCAGACCAATAGTGTCAGCACCAAGTTATAGTACGGAAGGTATTTATTTATGGACTCTATACTTAACCCCTGTTTCATGTGAATCAAGTTTGTTAGATTTGTGGGATTTTTTTGGATCAAGTTCATAATGTTTAGTGTTAATTATACTTATAACCGTGAGTTGAATAGGATGTGTACTATGTCCCCTCCTTATTTACTTCTATTCCTCATGAATTCAAAATTAAATGTTGGAGCTTATCTAAATAAGTTTACTAAAATATCTAGTATTGATATCTATTTTTATTTTAAAATGTTGGAAATTGTATTGGACAATTGTTTTTTGTAATATTGTACAAGCAAGAGAGAAGGGTTGCGATGGGGGCTGCCGCAGCCCCCTTCCTTTGCCAGTGTTGTAATGAGTTGGTGGGAAGAGGAAACCCTGAAAAACATTAAATCTAGAGTGAATATTCTGCATTGCAAGCGGTTTGTGGTTGACTTAGTTTTCATAGTAGAAGGCACTGTTTTTTTTTTGGTTAGAACTGATGAATAATGAATCAAAAATTTGGAGGTTTACAATGGGGGGAGTTGGTAACATTTAATTTTTTTAGATGTTTGGAACTTAGAGATTGGTAGATTTGATAGTTCCATTTATAGAAAAAACTTTTAACTATGTACATGAGTAATCATTCTCCATTTATGAAAAATATTTCTAGGGGACAGTTTATTCGAGCCAGTAAAATGACATCAAATTTCCATAAAATTTAAAGAATTTTCATAATGATTTTGTATAGAGGTTACAAACAGAAGGTTTTAGAGTGAAAAATGAAATTACTGAATTCCCACCAATCTTTAAGGAAACTTTCATTAACACAATTGCAAGCATTCTTACCCCTGGAAGAAGCTGACATTTGTACAGTCACAGAAACCTAGTTCAAAGCTGTGGAGAGCACCCCAGCCATACCAGGTTACTCATCCTATCATTCCCCAGCCATACCAGGTTACTCATCCTATCATTCATTCAGACCCCAAGCCATGGGCAGAAAAACAAAAGGAGGTGAAGTTGCAATATATAGAAAAGACATGCACACCTCTAGGCTGGTCTAACAGTATGATGCACAGGAAATACTCCAGGTGCAGTTAACTGGCAAGACCCCTATTCAAATCATAGCTAGCTACAGGACTCCAACTCTGACTTGAAATGCTCACTCCACTTATCTGGACCTCTTTGAATCTGTCAAGATTCACCCTTTACCCTGATCCTGGGTGACATTAACTATCCAACCATAGATTGGAAGAAATACGCATGCCAAAACACAAATGCCCAGAGATTCCTTGATTTTTGTCAATGCAAATGGCTTGGACCAGTTGTTTGACACCCCCCGCAAGAGGTAAAAATATCTTGGACTTGGTATTAACCAACATGAGTAACCACTGCAGCATCCCTACAGTGTCATCATCCTTGGTGAGATCCTACCACAAAGCAGTCACTTTCAAAGTCACCACCCCTCCCTCCCAGCTAGGCTCAAACAAAAAAAAACACGTCTCCAAAGCTGATTACAACTCCTGAGGGAAGGTATAAACAGCTTTACATCCCCCCCACCCCCTCCACAGAAACTGGCACATGTCCAAACTTATACCAAAGTACTATATGAGCATTAATATAGCTGCATGGAATCTGGAATACCAGACGGGATGAAATCCTCCTAGAGTAAACCTGTCTGGTGGACATCTACAATAAATAAACTCTCTAATAAAAGGAAAACATTGCCTTCCAGAACCAAAAAGGAGCAGGTGTCTAATTGGAAGCAATCTCTCCTTAGCTGGAACAAGCAAATAAGAGCACTAGTGAAATCCTCCAAAGCAAACTTCGAGTCCAAATTAGCCACATCTACTAAAGACAATCATAAGGCTTTCTTCACATATGTCTGCAATCTCAAGGGAAGCACCCAGATCTGCTCAGAACTTGTGGTAAAGGACACCACGTACACAAACCCTGTAGATATAGCCAACCTGCTGGCAGACAGGTTCATTGAAAACCTCACTCCTCTGTCCCCCATCAGTAAAACAGGACATCCCCAGTAATTGCCCCCCCCCCCTTATCTCTAGGGAGCAAGTAATCACTGCCCTCTCAGACAAAAAAATACAGCCTCCATGGGACCCAATAACATCCTAGGCTGCATCCTACATTAACTCTGGCAGGAACTTGCAGCACCATTAGGCACCCTATTCAACCAGAGTCCAAGTATTGACTTCGTCCCAGCTGAGTGGAGGATGACTACTGTCATCCCTTTGCACAAAGGTGGATAGTCCACTGATCAAGGCAATTACAGACCCATCAGCCTAACTAGCCTGATAAGGCCATGGAGTGGATTATCATGGACCTCATTAACGACATTGGCAACCTCCAGACACCTGATCCCACACAATTTGGTTTTGTCAAGGGGAGGTCATGCCTGTTAAATTTGGTCGACTTCTTTGAGACTGTCACCAAGGCCATCCAACAAGGGGGAAGATGGTGCACACTGCCTACCTTAACCTGGCCAAGGCCTTCGATACTATTCCCCACTCTGGTATTTAAAAATAACTCTCTCAACTAGGCATCAATCCATATATTACCAGATCGATAGCAAAGTGGCTCACTCATAGAACCCACCTAGTCAAAATAGGGGAAACTACTTCAAGTAGTAGACCCATAACAAGTGGCTTACCCCGGGGATTGGTCTTGGCCTCTGCTGTTTGGGATATACTTTTCAGAGGTGCAGGACAAATCTAGTGGGTTATGACTGACCAAGTTTACAGATGACTGCAAGCTGGGTGCGTCATCAATTCCCCTAGTGAGGTGGACATGCTCCGAGGGTCTCACCCAAACAAATGACTGATGCCAGAAACTTGGCTTCAAATTGAATGTCAAAAATCATCCCTTTTGGGAGAATGACATTCCCACTAATTCATTTGTGGGGGACTTGGGAACCCAGGTTGATAGCAAACTGACTTTTAACCGCTATATTGCCTCCATTATACAGAGAGCTTTTTACATGGCCCACCTCATTAGTAAGGTTATCTCATCCAGGGACAAGGTGGTCATAACATCCCTGTATTCCTCCCTTACAAGACTGATTATTGAATACAATGCCCCTTTCTGCATGTACCTCACAAAGCACATGAAGCAGCGGAGACCACAGAGATTTCTCACCCACAGAAGCCAGGGCCTCAAACATCTTCCCTGCAGAAATAACTAAAAGCCCTGGCCCTCTACTGTCTCGTACAGACTTCTCAGAGATGACCTCAGTCTGATATAGAAAGCAATCACAGCCCCACCCTGATGGGACTTCTGCATATCTGCAAGTCAAACTCTACTCTAGTAATACATACGTGAGACCTCAACTTGGTCTGTGACATCAGTACGACTTGGTGGGACAGATTTGTGTCCCAGAGACTCCTCTTTTGTGGAATAGGCTCCCTCTTCACGTAAAGCAGAGTACCTCATTAAATCTTTTTAAGCACAACCTGGACAACTGGTTGGGGAACAGAACATGCACCCCTGGGATTCCACCTATGTCCCTGCTGGACAGTGGCATAGGGTGCTGACTTGTTGGAACATGGACTAAATTCTTGGCTGTGCTTGTAAGGGCTTCCAGGCCAATAGCCTAGTAACTTCCTATGAACACTAGTAAGAGGTTGACTAATGGTCTTAAAGTATTCTGTAATTTAGAGATGACTGAAGATAGTTATGCAATACCTTCTTTTACTGAGAATAATTGGGCTATACTTGAAGGCAATAGAGTTTGGTAGATTAATAGGTTAAAGCACCATGTTTTGTTTATAAGAACACTGCTGATATAAAAACATTATTACAAAAAGATAATACTAAAATCAGACCTCCGCATTTAATTACCAAGACCAAAGGGATGTATAAATGTGAACAGTGCAAAGTATGTCATTTTATATTGGGACCTTTTATTTACTTGGATAATTCATCCCCATACCTTGCCAGTTTTAAATACATTTAATTATAATACTGTGGGGGTGGTTTATATTAGTAAATGTTCTGGGTGCAGTGCTTTTTATGTAGTCATGACAACCAGGAAGTTACAAGACCATATTAAAAATCATCTTTATAGAATTAAAAGTAAGGATAAGAATGTTTTGTATAGACATACTTTTGATTGCACTTATTATAAAAAGTTTTTATCTAAAGTTTTAGAACCAGTATTAGGTTATTATAGGGGAGGTAATTTTAGGAATTTGTTAGAACAGTGGGAAACAATATGCCAATTAAAACTACAAGCTGATATATTTCTGGGTATAAATGATGCCATTAATATCAAATGTTTTTTGAAATATAGGAACTCTTATGTTTTGAAAGAGTAATATCGTTTGTTGATGTGTTTTGCGGGGTAAAATCTGACTGTTTTTAGGTTCATAGGTGTGCACTAGGCTAATGGCCCTGGAGCCTTTACAAGCCTAGCCCATAGGATTACCTTGGCGTCGTGCCACCCATCCTTAGTTCCTAGTGCTTCTTGTCGAGTAGAGACACTGGAGTGATCCCTGGGGTGAATTTTCTATTTCCCATCCACTCATCAAAATTTATCTTGAAGAGGGCCAGTGAGGTGCTCTGCTTGACATGTATGGGAAGTCTATTCCATAGCATGGGTAGTCTCTGGGTTATGACCCTGTCCCTCCAGCATGTTCTGTTAATTGTGGTAATGAGGTTGAGGTCACTGGAGCATGTGGTGCGAGGGATTGGAATTTCTTTAGAATGTAACATTTCTAACAGAGCTGGGTCAGACATGGCTTTGTAAGTCAAGCAGAGATCACCTCTAAGTAGGCGATATGAGACCGAAAATAGTTTGTGTTTTGAGTCTGTCCATATAGGACAAGTGCTCCTAGGATCCTCTTTGTGAGGTACTTTTGTGGCCTCTCCAGTTGCAGGTATCTAGTGAGGTACATGCCAAATGGGGTGTTGTACTCTTATTGGCCTAATGAGGGAAAAGTAGAGGGAGACAATGACCTTTCTTCTTGGATGCAAAACCCTTAGTAATGAGATGTGCCACATAGGACTTCCTGACCACAGTGGCAGTGTGGTGGTCAAAAGAGAGGTTGCTGTCAACCTGTGTTCCCAGATGTCTTAACGCCTTCTGTGTTCAGTGGACTACCATCAATGTGGTAATTCAAGGGAACCAGTTTTTTTCCCAAAGGGGATGAAGACATATTTTTTGGCATTTGAGCTTAAGGCAATAGTTCTGACACCAGTTGTTGGTCTCCTTGAGGCCTTTCTGTAGGATGTCAGCATCACTTGGGGAGTTAATAGCTCCCAACTTGCAATCTGCAAATATTCAGCCAGAATCCCTTTGTGTTGGCTTGGACTTCAGAGAAGTAGATACCAAACAGAGGACCCAGGAACTAACCCTGTGGGACTTGCTCATGACTGGTCGTCAGTCTGACTTGGAGTCAGCTACTTCCACACTGGGTTCTATCTGTAAGCCAATTTGCAACCCACCTAGTGATTATAGGGGTTGATGCCTAGATTAGTGAGCTTTTCTATGATTCCTGATTGGGGAATGGTATCAAAGGCCTTGGCCAGATCAAGGTAGACTGTATGAACCACCTTACCTTCATCCACAACTCTGGTGACCTGACTCAAAGAAGTCAACCAAGTTGAGCAGACATGATCTACCCTTCACAAAACCAAACTGTGTCTGATCCAGAGTTTGGAGATTCCCCATATCCTTGTTTGTTAGGTCCATGATGATGCGTTTGATAGCTTTACATATCAGACTCAGGCTAATGGGGTGATGGTTCCCGGGGTCTGTAATCACTCCTCCTTTGTGGAGCGGGATGACTGTAGCAGTGCGCCATTTAGTAGGACAAAGCCCGAGGTGAGGCTGTGATTGAACAAGGCACGCAGGTGAGGTGCCAGTTCACTCTAGTTCATGTAGACCACAGCCAGGGATACTGTCAGGTCCCATAGAAGCTGTATTCTTGGCCTTGGACAGTGCTGTTTTAATCTGTGTAGCAGTAATATTGGGTGCCTGGCAATCTACCGGTATTGTGATTGGTCCTTTGGGGTGGGAGAGAGGGGGTAAAGTTAGCACTGAATCTGTTCAGTATATTTGCAATATCTGTTGGCTCGGTGTAGGGAGATACCATTGTGCAGTAGCTCGGAGCAAATCTGGGTATTGCCATGGAGATTCTTTACATAACTATAGAAGGCCTTGTGGTTGTCTTTACTATCTGCTGCAATTCTGTTTTCATAGCTAGCTTTTAAAGTAATGTTAAATTATTTGTTCATTTAATTGGATTGATTTAGGGCGAGGTCTTTTCAATGCTGAAGTTTTTTTTTGCTGAAGTCCGTTTTGACGAAAGTATGCAATAAGTTAATTATATGCTAAAGAAGTTTCTGTCACTCTGTCTGGCGGTTTTATTTGTTCTTGGTTTCTGTTTAGCCACTGTCCGGTACCTGATGTTTTTTGATATTTACATATTTCATTCCATTTATTTTGATGCTGGATAACCGCAACAGTGCCAATAAATTTATCCAAAGGTTCTGCAGATATATTTTGATTGTCCTGAGCAATATCAACAAAGTCTTTTCTGCTGAACACTGGATTTTGGGACAGACTTGTCTACATGTATTAATAAGGTACTTGTATGCTAATTCCAGCACGGAGCAACCGTATATCTTGAACAATATTTCTGGCTTTGTTCTTATAAAACTAAGAAACAACAAGAAGGCAGGGTGGAAACTACTTAACACTTAAAGATTTTTATTGTAAGCACTTTCGTCCAAAAACTTTTGACTGGACTTCATCAAACAAATTTCTTAAAACAAGTTTTTAAAATACCCTCCTATTAGGGTTGCCACCCCTCCATTTTTTTCTGGACTATCTGGAAATCAAATTGATTCTTCGGTAGATGGGAAAACACTGTACCAACTCTGGTGTTCTGTCTGAAAAAAAGAGAACAGACTATTGGAGTTTGTAAATCAGCTGATTTACAATTTTTTTTTTTTTTTTTACAGAAAAGCATAGTAAATCAACTGAAATGAGGCATCAGGAATGGAAAAAAGAGGGTGTTCCCATGAGGCAATGTCACTGTGATATCCTAAAATGGGCATGATGTGGGCAGGAGAGGCGCTGGGTCGGGTGTGGTTACTGGTGATGCGAGGGGTGTGGCCTCTGGTTTTAGCCACAACGAAAGGTGGCAACCCTACCTCCTATGGGTCATGTGATTTAAATACTTTGTAATTGGCCCAAGCTCAAATTACATCATCTTAATGTAAATTGTATATTACTTTAGAAATATATATTTATGTATAAACTAGGTTTATTAAGGATTTACTTGTAGTGCAGAATGACCAAAAAATCTGAAATTTGCTTGATGCCTTCTCTGGTAATACCAGTAATTTTTGGGATACCAAAGATCCATAAATTATAGAACCCCCCCCCCCCCCGTCCAATTGTAGATGGTAGAAATTCCATTACATATGCTTGCTCTGTTTGTAGATGAAAAGATAAAGAACTTTTTGGCCAATGGGAAACAGAGATGTAAAGACTCATGGGCTTTCATGGAAAATATTATTTGCAATTTGAAGCATAGATTCATAGATTAGTACTATACTAACTGCCCTTGCAAGCCATTTTAAGTCTAGCCAAGTATCCCTTATGAGACTCAAACCCTGCACCTTGTGTTTGTAAGGCAAACACCTTAATCATTAGGCCACCCTCCCAAAGCAGATTTCAACTTCACTATTGACATAAATGATTTTTACACAGTGGTTCCACATGACGTAAGGCTTCAATATGTGACTTCCTAGTTAAGAAAGGAGCATCTCCTGATTTGGTAACATTATTAGAATATTTATTAGATATACTAAAAAATAACTTGTTTAATGGTCAATATTTTTTGCAAAAAAAGTGGAATTGCTGTGGGTACACCTAGTGGTGCAAGTTTTGCAAACATGGTTATGGCCTTTTGGGAGCACGAATATTTGTTTAAAAATGTTACTTGGATAGATAGAATTTTTATACACGTTACCTTAATGATATCTTTATTAATGGTTATGCAGGAAATGGATGATTTTTGTTAATTATATAAATCAAACTACGCACTTTTTAGTATTTACACGCCATTTCCATACAGAGTATATGCCATTCTTGGTTTAAAGTTATCTAAGGATATAAGTAACAACCGATATATTGCTAATATTTTTAGAAAAGAAACCTATTGTAACTCTTTCTTACATTTTAAGTGCTCACCCTTTACATCAGAAGAAATCTGTTGTGAAGTGCCAATTAATGAGGGCAGCCAGGATGATTTCTTTAGCCTTAGAATTTCTGTCAGAATGTAGGCACTTAAAAATGTTTATAAAAAGAGGGTACACCAAAAGAGTGATAAACAACTTAATTAAGGAAGTCCAAAATAAGAGCTAGCGGGCATTTCATCCCTATACTTAATAGTTGAATTATTCCATCATCGAATGAAGTGCTAGAAGTAGATAGGTTAAATACAACATATAGCCAGAATTTTATCGCCAAGTTTAATAACTATTCTTTCATGATAAAAAAAATATATTGATTTAAAAACTGGAATTTATTAATGAATGACTCTCTTATTAGGACTAGGATCCCTGATCACTCAAATTGTGTGTACAGATTGGGTAGAAATATTAAACAAATTTTGGAAAGATCATGTGTACCTAATGTTAAGATGCCAGGTACCTTTAAATGTGAGGCATGTTCTTACTGTAAGCTGCCAGGTACCTTTAAATGTGAGGCATGTTCTTACTGTAAGCAAGTACAGGTAGCACATTTACTATGATGTAGTAACTACAAGATCCAGGGTAGATTTAACTGTAATTCGAGAGGTATAGTTTACCTCCCTTCCTGTCAATTTAATTGTTTTTATGTAGGTAAAACTGAATATAAATTAAAGGAACGCATTTACAAACATTTACTGTATTAGTAGAAGGACTTTGTATAATGCATTAGCAAAACACGTGCCAATTTACCCCAGTCACTCATTTAAGTTTAAAGTTTTAGTTCAAGTGACTACTGAAGATTGAGGTGGCCTGTGGACATTACAATTAGAGAAGGAATTAGTGTGGCAACTGAGATTAAATGGGTATATATGCCCTGGGTTGAATGAATATTGTTCACTCAATGTCATCTTAAAATAAAAGCTTTTACATAGGTAGTGTGTGTTTTATTTTTTTTTTATTTTTGTGTATCCACTAAATTCCATTTTATATTGTCCTGTGTATGAATGGTACTTTAATTTCATTTAATCTCCATTGACTTGCACTTCTTGGATTTAGCTGTCTAGATTAGTTGTGCATTTACATCCTTGTTTCCTATTTGCATGCTTTTATATGGTTACCAGTTTATACATAAATCTATATTTTTAAAGTAATATATATATTTACAGTAAGATGTAATTTGAGCTTGGGCCAGTTATGAAGTATTTAATCACATGACGCATAGGAGGGTATTTTAAAAACTTAAGAACTTTGAAGTCTAGTTGAAAGTTTTTGGACAAAAACGCTTACAATAAAAATCTTGAGTGTTTAAGTAGTTTTCACGCTGCCTTCTTTTTGTTAGTTTTTCGTGTATTGGTCGATTTTCAGTAGATTTTACTCATTTGTTAGTCTTGTGCTTTTCGTTAGTGTGGGTGTACTACTGATGTTCGAAGTAGTGAACTAACGCGAAAGTGCACTTTCGCGAGCCCGCTAGACCAAATGGGCTAGCAGTCATGGAGCTTAGGGTTAGGGCACAGGTCATGGTAAAGGGATAGCCCTACTAGCTATCCCCTTACCCTAACCTGAATGTTCATGATTGCCGCACAACAGTTGAAGACATTCCAAATCGGGCTATGTCCTCAACTGTGGTTTGATAGTCATGGACCTTAGGGTTAGGGCACGGGTTAGGGTAAGGGGATAGTTAGTAGGGCTATCCCCTTACCTTGACCCATGCTCTAACCCTAAGGTCTGTGACCATCACACCACAGTGGAGGACATGGCCCATTTTTCAATGTCCTCCATTGTGGTGCGGTAGGTTCGGTCTAGTGAGCTTAAGCGAAAGTGCATTTTCGTTAAAGTGCACTTTCGCTTAAGTGGGGACGTACTTTACCATTTTGAAAAAGTGAATTTTCGTTGTAGGAAAGTGCACCCGTAAAAACCATAGGTACTCTTTGGCTTAGGTTTCAGAGATGGTTGATACACATCTGAAAGCTGGATACATTAAAAATTGTACTTTATTTAACTTGGAGCAAATGAAATGTGCTGAACAGGTGCCAATCTCTCCATTATTGGCCAAGTCTTTGTGTACTTTGAATGAATTCTGCCTATGCTGTAGTTAAGAATAATTTATTATCTGTTAATATCCACATACTGGCTTCAGGAACACTGCTAATAACTCTAGAAATGTTGGAGTGCTGGATAACTAACAGTGCTGATGAATGTATCCAAACGTTCTGCATGTATATTCTATTTGTCTTTCTACTGAATAATGCTGGATGTTTGACCTGACTTGTATATATGTATGAGGGTAGGCATAACCAAGTAAGAAAAGGGGGAACAAAAGCCCACATAACATAAGGCAATTGGTGGAATAAACTGTTGATTACACGTGTACTTTTTTTGAAGAAGAGTTTTTTTTGTGGGGGGGGGGGTCAGAACTGCATACACAAATGTATCCATCAGTTGTGTACACCAGTGGCTGTCTTTGTGGGTTAAGGCAGCACTGTCCTGAAATAACTTGCATTGAATTTGTTCTTTGAGTCATCCCAGTCTGACATTAGAGCAGTATACAGTTACGGTCATGTAGGGGTAGCAATGAGGAGGCAACCTCCATATATGTGTAACAGCAGCAAATGGAAAAATGTTGTGGAACTGTACCTTCATTTACGCAAGCATTTTCTTAAATTCTGGTGCACTGCTAATGTGAGAGCTTTTAACCTGGCTTTTTATTTACTTTGTTTGCTAGGCTAGTGAACTGATCTCAATAGACTATTTTCAGGCACAGCCCAGGTGAATAGGATCACGTAAGACATGTTCATAGCACATGAACATGAAAATATTTTCAGATGCTAGGATGTGAAAGTTTGAGTTTAGACAGTGTTCTACAACATTTAGGTCAAGAAACCATACTGAGTATGTAGCCAAAACCTGTATGGGTGGGATGAGAGGCTTACTGAGATGTATTTTATTACTGATTTTTTTTTGTCATTGCTTAACCAGATATTTAAGCTTTTTTTTTTTTACTTCTGTTTCTTATTGTAACCAGAGGGATGGTTAGGTGAGATGTTGTTGGAATAAGTCTTACAGTGATCAAACAGATAATTTAGACATCTCTGACTTTATTTCTCTTTCTGATTCTACTCGGCGGTTGGCTCAATAAGATAAATGTCATTACTTGCGGACTAGTACCAGAATGGAGCTACCATGTTTTTTGGCCAATATTCCTGGCTCTCCGTCGTGTGGAATGTAGGTGGGAGGAAAGGCTCCGTAACAAGTGTTGGGACTGTTAGTGAATTACTCTGGTCTTTTCCTAACAGACTGAGTCCATGTTGCATAACACCTGCACCAGGAATATAATGTGCCTAATAAACAGGTTTTGTGCAGTAATTATCACCTTTGAACATGCCAACCCTTGCAGTAATTAAATGCAGGTCATTGGCGCATTTTAACAATAACTGCAGTTGCAGTGTAACACTCGGTCATTCTCACTTGTCCGGTGAAGCTCTCAGCAGCTGCCACTGTCATTCACATAAGTAGAAGTCGTTATCACATTGATGCATGCACAAACCATATTTGGGTTTCTGTCTTATCCCCCCATCATTTTCTTTGTCATTTTTAGAATTTTTTGTAGTAGGCACATTATGTACCCATTGTGGGTTACAGGGATCATATATTTGTGAACTGGAATTGAACATCATATCATTTAATAATTTCCTGTATCGCACAGTCACTAGATAGTGTTCTGGTCTTTTGTGTTTCTACTCCCTTTGTGCAGGTTATATAATATCAGACTGTTTTATACTGTTGTATTTTTCAGCTGTAATTTCGAGTGGAAAGCAACACCCTCCATCCCCTACGAAGATGACATCTGTTGAGCAATCAAGCAGCATTTACCTGTTGGGTGAGGAAAAACACTAGTTGTAGCAGTGGTTCAGACACAGGTATGGACCTTGAGCCGCCACCACGTAATCTTCACTCTGGTTGGCTTTATAAGACTGACTAGATTCAACTTGCACGTTTACGTGAGAAGGGCATTGCCTGTAATGCAGATGATGCTCCTGTGCATTCCTGACAGACCACTATGACTTGCCACAAGACTTGACCACTAATGATGAAACTAACCATGATGGTGAGGATGAGAAACCACTTGCACTGCTAAGGAAGTGTGGCAGACCGTGGTCACCCAGTGCATTCAGATTTTGACAGATGAATTGCCTTCATCTGTGTTCAAGACTGTGCTGGTATCACTGACAGACCTATAAAGTCCTCCACAGTCTGACAGTGCAAATGCTGACATAGGGTGTGCCTTCCACTGTACACGAGGTTCAAAGTAGTCCAGAGCATGTGGATTGGGATGGAGAAAATCCACTAAATCCGAGTCGAAGTAGCTCCTTGTCAAGCAAGGATATTATTGTGCCTCAGCATGGAACATGTTTGTGCAATACAGTTACTGACACTGGAGAGAGAGAGAGCACCATCACTGAAGCATACTGGACTTTCTATTTCCAAGTGTTTCAGAATTCCCAATAAGGTATGCAGAGCATGCCCACCATGTAAGATCATGTGGGAAAAACTCCTCAGCAGTATACATTGATGACTCTCTGGGGTCCAGTAGGCCCTGTAAACAACTTGGACTCTGACAGCACAGAGATGGACTTCATGAATTTGATGTTCCCAGAGGAATGTATACCCTTATTGCCAATGAAACAAATTGCTATGCTCCATAGAGGCAGGCTGCTTCAGGCAAGGTTGATACGTGGTGGAGTCCTGTTTGTCCATGAGACATATGCACATTTCTAGGTGTCAGAATATACACGTCTATTGTACATGTTACTGAATACTGGCAGTACTGGGAAACGCACAGTGTATATGGTCGCTTCGCAATAGCTGAGTACGTGACCAGAGAGGTTTGAAAAAAAAAACAGTATTTCCACTGCAATGACAACTGCCAGTGCCTACCACAGGGCTCTGTTGGGCATGACAAGTTACATCATGTACAGCCAATACTGGATGCAGTACTTCATGCATGCAGGACACAGTACAATATGCATCATGAGGTGACTGTAGATGAAACCATGGTCTGCTTCCATGGACGTTGAACATTTAGACATCTTATGCCTGGTAAATCAGAGAGGTATGGCATTAAAGTGTGGGTGTTGTCAGACTCTACCAATGGGTATGTACGTGAATTCCAGGTATACACTGGAAAAGCAGAGCAGAATGCGGAGGTTGGACTAGTGCACAGAGCTGTGGTTGACTTAACTAGGGGACTGATTGACAAGAAGCATCACACTTATTTTGATAAGTTCTTTACCTTTGTCCCGCTGGCACATCAATTGCTGAAAATGGTCTGTTCTATACTGCTGTGGAACCATGTGCACCAATAGGTCAGGATGGCCTGTAACATTCAACAGACAGGCCATTGGGAATGCACCTCGAGGGTACTACAAGCAGTTGCAGAGTGGACCACTGGCCACTGAATGGAAGGACAGCAACCCAGTATTCCTCCTGCCAATTAACCGTAATCCAACCTTGTCGGTGTCTAGCACACAAAGGAGAAAGCATGATGTAACAAAGGCATTGGTGTCATGTCCACCAGTTATAAACATGCACATCACTTGCATGAATGGGGTGGACCAAGCAGATCAGCTCAGGAAACAGTATCCAACTGCCAGGATGGCCCGCAAGTGGTGGCTGTGCTTGTTCTGGTTCTTATGGGATGTGGCCATAGTCACTGCTTTCATTATATTTCAAGAAAGTAACAGCCACCAACAACTGCCATGCTCTGGATGTGCTATTCCAGCAGTGCAGTTAGTTTTGAAGGAACCTAGGATTTTACCCCACCTTGCCAGTTGAGAGGAGGAAAAGGTGCACTGAGATTACTGTCCCAGAGCCCGTGAGCTGATTTGAGCATTGCTCACACTTTCCGGTGAAATGGTGGAAATCAAGATGCAAAAACTGTGTCAGCAAGGATAAACGTGCTGAACCATCATGGGGATGCCCGACTTGCAAGATCAACCTGTGTGTTGAATGCTTTCGGCGAGTACCATGGCCATAAAGGTGTTCGCACATTATGCGATACAGGAGAAATGAAGATGTGTATTTGATGGCACTGGGGAACTTAGACTTCAGCTTGGCACCGAATGCTGTGTGCATCAGTGGGTGTCACACTTAAACGCCATGAATGTTACAATCATCCTGGATGGCAGTGGAGAACTTTGGAGACTCTAGAGCTCATTCCCACTGTGCTGCTTTCCTGGATATGCATGGTTTCATGGGTGCCGCTCTGATGCCTTCAGTCCCTCCCCGAAAGGCCACCTACAAAAGGAAAGTTTTGGTACGTATTTTTTTTCTTAAGTACTTTTTATGTGGCTCTCCAGTCGCTCTTCCTCCCTTCTGGTACAGTGAATGCATGCAGGTCAAGGCAAGAAACATTACATTGCTTCCGCCCTTGATTCTTTGTCCACTGCTGAATGGACATGTGTAAAGAGAAAGGTCAAAGGTAAGGCAGACTGCTGACACTGAAGGAGGTTGAGACAGTAGTGGTATCAGCAGTTTGAGTGGGTAGCAAGCACAGATATCGGACACATCAGATGCCATCCAGTGCCACTGAAGTCCCCATGTCTTTCCTGGGTTCATTAGTGGAGTGACGATCCTTATCCTGCTTTTTCTCTCTTACATATGCCCTTTATGTAGCCCCTTGTCAGTATCCATTCAGTAGTATGTTGACTATGCCAACAATGTGCATGTCTACAGTGATGTGTGTCTACTACTGATCTGATGGTGTGGGAGCTGCTGGTTTTCAGGTTGTTGGGTATGTACCACTGCATCATCTTTGCAAATAATGAACCAAAAATGATGAAAGCCATCATTCTAGGTGATAAGATTGACTGGAATACTCCTCTGCTCTCTCTCCAACCTATTTACTTTTTCTCAACTTATAACCTCTTCTTCTCGCATCAACTCTAAAACTAATTCCAGCTCTATTTTGGACTGGATTCTTGCCTCCCATCCTAATCACGATCATCCCACTACACCACCTGACTCCCTTAGTGATCACCTCCCAACTTCTATTCAGCACTACTCCTCCCAAGCTATTAAATCTCGCATACGTAGAGACTGCCGTGACCTATCCAACTTTGATCCAAATACATTCAAACTCTCTTCCATCAACTGGTCCTTCACAAACTCCTGCTTGAAGAAGTGGTTCTAAAATTTAACAGCTTATTTCTCAACCTTTTTAATTCGATGGCCCTCATCTGAAAAATAAGGGTTAAATCTAAATATGCTCCCTGGATTACCAAAGAGAGTCTCTCCCTCATGCAGAAAAGGGACAGTGCCTGGAAGTCTTGGAATTAGCACAAAACTACCTCAAATCACCAGCTCTATAGAGAACTTAGAAATCACGCTAAAAGACAAATCTACCTTGACAAAAAAAACTTTACCTCAACCATCAACAAAAACCCTCATACAACCCTGAAAAAGTCTGGTCCACTATCATCAAAATTCTTTACCCTGCTTAACCCCCCCCAATCCTTTCTCTAACTCTTCCTGTCCTAAAACTGCCACTCTTCTTAACTCCATCATTAACTCCATACAGATTTTACTTAAACCCATTGCTAACCTTATCCCTGACACCCCTCCCCCACCTCCTTATTCCACTCCTTTCGCCATTAAACCCATCCCCACCTCTACTATCAAATTGTTTCTCAATAAACTTAAACCTTGTTCCTCCTCTGCTGACAACCTTACCCCATTACTATCTTAAGTTAGCAGCTTCCTCCATTGCCTACCCAGTTTCAATACTCCTCAATCACTCAATAAAAGAAAGTCTTGTCCCTACTGTCTGGAAAAAATTCTACATCTTGCCCCTACACAAAGGAGGGAACTCACCGACTATTCAAATTTTAGGCCCATTGCTATGCTTCCCCTCCTTTCTAAAATTATCAAAGTGTATACACAAGACGGCTCATGTCTTCTCACTCATGAGAACCTCCTCACCCTCACACAACATGGATTCAGACCTCATCATAGCACCACTACTGCCCTTACATCTTTCACTCAAGCAATTTCCTCATCACTTGATAATAAGTCTATTGCCTTTTCCTCAATCTCTCTAAAGCCTTTGATACTGTATCCCATAAGCTCTTTCTCTCCAAACTAGCCTCCCTTAACCTTTTTGTAACTCCTCTCTCAGCTGTTTTTCTAGTTATCTATCTGATCGGCTACAGTCTGTTAAATTGCTCTCTACATCCCCTTTTCTCTTTGTGCAAACCAGTGTGCCACAAGGCTCCATCCTTGGGGCCCCTCTTATTGAACATCTTTACTAACAACCTCTACCTTTCCTGTATTCTCTCCACTCTGATTCAATATGTAGACGACTCTACTATTTCCACATCTGACGATCTTCCTCGCCTACTCGCCCTCACTCAAGAATCTCTGCATTCAGTTGAAAAATGGCTCTCTGCTAATCAGTTACTACTTAACCCTAACAAAATTAAACTTCTACTCTTCCTGCCTAAATCTCTCCAACATCTTACCTCCTTCTCCATCTCCGGTCTTAAAACTCCCATCATAGTTGAAACGCATACTAAACTCCTCTGAGTTTATGTAGATGATGAAGCACATTAATAACTGTATAAAAAAACCCACAAAAAACTGCTGTACAGGAATAAAAAAATCCTAACTCCTGAATCCAAACTGTCCTTGGCTCAAGCATACCTTCTTCCAACCCTTCTCTATGCTGCCCCATTACTCACGCAACTACAAAAGAATCTGACTACCAAGCTAGAACACGCCCACAATAAAATAGCTCGATTCACCAGTAATCTCCCTTATCGAACACACCACTGCCTTTCCCTAAAATAAAACTTCACTGGCTTGAATTCCAACACCAAGTCCTCCTGCCACAGCTCAATCTGACCCACTCTATCCTTCATACCCTTGTTTGTCCATCTCAGACTAATCCTTCTCTCTCCCATATCACTAAGCACAACCTACATAGCTCTGACCTACTCCTATTGTGCATCTCCAAACCTAACAAACACATTGATAAGGTACTCTATAGCCACTCTGTCACCTCTGCCTGGAACAAACTTCCTCTACATATACGCACACTTGATAATACCCACAGCTTTAAAATGGCATTAAAGGAATACCTGTATACCTATTGGATCTGCTCCTGCAATGACCCCACTTGAACATCCTTCCCCCTTGCCTCTCTCTCAACAGCTAAGGTCCTCTCTCTTTTTTTCTCTACCTCAGCTATGTATTTAACTCAAATTTTTGATCAATCTTCCTTCATCACTAGCTTTCCTCCAGTCAGTCTCCTCCTCAGCTTTTTCCTCTAGTTTCTGACTCTTAATGTTTTACATTGCAATTACGGTCATGCTGAATTCTCTTACGTCACAAATTGCTTTAAGTCTTTGACTTTCTTTAGTGTAAAATGTTCCTATGATTTACTTGTTTTCTTTATCTATTTTTTATCTCCATTGTATAAGATCAATTGTCCTCTTACTTTAATTTCTGTATTAATATATTGATAAATCTTGTAATTGGAGCTTTTCTCCTCGGGTTGATAAATCTTGTAATTGGAGCTTTTCTCCTCTGATCGCTGCTGAAAAAGGGCATCTTGCCCAGTCAGATCAACCCGGTTAACAAATGTCAAAGAATAATGCCTATGTGGATAGCGGTGAAGATTCCAGCAGGCAAACAAGGTAATGCATGTTATACATATACATTCCATAGTAATGCAATAAATCCCTGCATGTTATACATATACATTCCATAGTAATGCAATAAATCCCTGCATGTTATACATATACATTCCATAGTAATGCAATAAATCCCTGCATGTTATACATATGCATTCCATAGTAATGCAATAAATCCCTCAAGTAATACCTCATTTTGAAGACAGTGTTGGTCATTACAACATGGTAAAAGAACTGTGCCCATGGGCTGTACACATGCAGATATCAGTTTTTTAACACCAATGTTTCATATTTTAGTGAATGACTTTGCTAAAGAAAGATGTCAATGTGATAAGTAATGCCTCATTTTGAAGACCGTATTAATAGTTACAACATGGTAAAAGCACTATAGCAAAAAAAAAAAAAAAATGCAGGCAAGGCTCCGGGTTCACCAACAGTCTTTTAATAAGACACACTAGCGCTTTCACCAAATGCTTCTTCAGGTGTGACATACAAACAAAGTACCTAAGACACCATATTTAACCATTGACCTAAAATCACATGGCACAAGAAATTTTCAACTTAAAGGTACACTCCCTAAAACCCATTCCAAAAACGTTTAAAATGAAGTTGCATCTATAAAAAAAAAAAATATATATATATATATATATATATATATATATATATATATATATATATATATATATATAAAAATGCATAATTTTAAACAAAATGCACGTATATTTGATCACAAATGTATAAAAAAATAAAAATAGTAATTAAGATAAAAATATGTATGTAAATGCAAATATATAAAACAATGCACAAAAGCATCATACCTAATGTATTTGATCACAAAGGTAGCATATGATAGATGACCAACCATTCATTTCCTTGTAGTGGTCTGGCCTTCAAAGCAGGTCTTAATGGTATACAATCATTCCAACCATGCCCTGCATTCGCTCTCAACCTAATGATCCACTGAGCATCTATTTCTTTGGTTCTTAATCTCCTATCCCCACCTCACTTGTTATCATAATTCATTCCTATAACTGAAAAAACAAAACTGTATTATCAGTATTGGCAACATGTTTGCTAACGCATTAAACATGATGATCTTGCCTATATGATGTACATGTTCCCTAATCCTATCTTTTAACATTCTGTCAGTCTTCCTGACATAAAATGTACTACATACCCTGCATGCAGCTAGATATATCACATGCATACTAGTACAAGTAGCCTTAATCTTGCAGTTAAATTGTTCTCCTGTATCTGGGTGCAAGAAGATGGAACGATCATTAATCATCTTCTTTCGGCTTTTCCCAGTTAGGGGTCACCACAGCGGATCACCTCTCTGCTCAAGATTGGAAGTGGAGTTTTACAGTGTCGAGTTGCCAGCCCGATGCCCAACCTTCCACAGAAGGCACACACATGCACACACACGCCTAGGGCCAATTTAGAGTGTCCAATCCACCTACAGCATGTCTTTGGGATGTGGGAGGAAACCGGAGCACCCAGAGGAAACCCACGCGACCACAGGGAGGACATGCAGACTCCGCACAGAAGTCACCCCAGCCGAGGATCGAACCGGAGAACCTCTTGCTGTGAGGCAGCAACGCTGACTGCTGCACCACCGCAGCCGCCCATTTGGTGATATTAGTCAATGTGACCAAATCATGTACAGCCAATGCTTACTCTGTTGCTTGCTTAGTTTTGAACTATCATTAATATCCTGGCAAAAAGAACACTTCCTACAAGGAGTAGTTATTCCTTGTGTGACTGGTATGTTAGTATCCCATGGACCACAAAGGTGTCGCTTCAAGGACTTTAAAAAAATAAACTGAGGTGTTGAAACTAAAAAATTTACTGACTTGCTCACTAGTCATTAGAATGTCCCAGTTCTTAATACAAGTATACTGGCTAATATTCATTGAATAGCAGAATGACACTCTTATGTTGTTACGTCTTCTCAACTAAAGACTACTGTTCTCTTGCATCTGTTCAGAGAAATAAGGTTTAGCTCTTGTACCTCTCATATTTACCACCTTTTCTACATTCTTCCCTATCATATCCACATCATACCCTCTATGCACCAGCTCAGTGCTAGTAGTATCAAGCTGTTGAAAGTCTTGTTCACTCGCATTGAGTCTAGAGGCTCTATATAACTGATTTTGAACCACATTCCTAAAAATATACTGTGGATGCATACTTTCTCTGCTGAGCAGATGATTTACTCTACGTTCTTTTCTATGGAGTCTAGTCCCAAGCAAGTTCCTGTCATCCCTAAAAATGGTCATGTCTAGGATGTCAACATTCATATGAAACCATTTCACAGTAAATGTCAAAAAATGAGTAGATCTGCTCGAGTCATCTAACTCCATCAAGGTCTCAGGGATACTATCCTATAATACAAAAAGGTCTACAAACCTAAAAAATAGAAATTGCTTACTAAAAGGACATCCTCCTAGGTACTCACTCTCCCAAGTGGCCATCACTGCATTCGCATAGCTGTTTGCACATGAGGTGCCCATTGCTACACCATTAATTTGCCAATAGATGTATTCTCTAAACATAAACACATTATCCTCCAAAACCAGGCATAATAGTTCCCTCATTTGTGTTGTCTTAATGCTATTACTACCCAAATCGGGTCCCATAAACTTAATAGCAAATTCTATACCCAAATCATTGGGAATTGTGGTGAATAACGAAACCACAAAGTGTAATCAATAACACCTGGTCCCCCAGACTATTCTCAATAGTGTATGCGTACAAATCCCTAAGGAAGTGTACCGTATCCTTCCGTATATATTTAGATTTATCTATAAGGGGTCTCATATTCTTTTCTATGTAGATCGATATGGGCTCAGTGCAACAATTAGCCCCAGCTACTATTGGTCTCATTGGGGGGTTTTATTATCTTTATGCACTTTTGTCAGTCCCTGAATTATAGGTATAGAGGGATATGGCACCATAAAATACTGACAAAGGCCATTGTCTATCATTCCCATACAATTCATCCTTCTAATTTCAAACCCTACCTTTGTGATAATTTCAATAACATTCGTGTAATCAAAGTATAAAAATCCTTATTCAACATTAAATGCATTGTATGATCATACTAGTCCCTATCTAAAACCACTGTTTGGCCACCCTTAACGGCCAGCCAAATCATAATTGAAATATTCTTCTCTAAATCACAAAGTGCAGAATATTGTGCTTTTGTCAAATTAAAGTACTTAAACTTCTGCCTATTAAAGTGCTGTTTATAATACAAATCAAACCAAAGCAAAAGACACCGGCCCACAGGATAATGGCTCCACAAATGATCTCCAGCTACAAGTAATAAAAACTTCTTTAAAGGTTTCGACTCAAAATTCCACAGGACAGAATGTAGTACACAATATAGTTAAGCGCTTTCACCCAGTCCAAATACCAGGCTTCATCAGAACCAATAACATCGTGTTCAAACAGTTTAACACAATTACAACATGTGACAGCCCTTCCCCACCAATAAAATAAATGCATACATCCCATTTAAAAATGATGCACATAAAAACTTTAACATTTGTTCATTATAAAAACAAAATGAAATAAATGCAAGCCTGTACATGCTCCTACCAACAGCTGTGTAAAATAAATGTATAAATGTATAAGCAATATATATGTTATATACATAAGACAATACAAGTAAATGCCATTTGTAATCTAGCCTCTCTTAATTTTAGAACACTGCTAATATTAATGTTGTCATTGAGCCCAGGGGCTCTCCCAGCATCTAATCGGAGTTGGCAAAGCAACTCCTTATACTCCAGTCTGGATTCCCAACTACCACCTCGGGGGTCCATATAAACTTGCTCCAATACAAAAAACTTTGTCCATATTTGTGCAGGTTTGAATATGTTTATATATGGCATTAGTGTCTTTCCCTTTACTGACCTCATACATATGTTCGTAAACTCTCCTATTCAAATGCCTTTCCGTTTTCCCTACATAAAAACTTGAGCACTTCATACAAATGCCCAAATATACTACCCCCTTGTTCCTACAGTTAAAATATTGGGAAGCTTGAATGTTAAATCTCCTAGATGGAATATATAGACCCCCGGTTGATCATATAGCAACATTGATGGCATGCACCACACTTGTACGTACCTTTCTTAACCCTTCCTTGTCTACCCTGCAAATAGAACCCTCTTTCCAAGCATTCCTTAAGGTTCATATCTCTCTTCCTTCCAAAATGAGGATGGGTAGGGAGAAAACCAGAAATGTCATCATTCACCCTTAAAACCGGCCAGTATTTGGTAATTATTTTTTCCACTTCAGGTGATGTCAAGGAGAAAGTATGTAGGAAGGCACTTTCCTTAGAAACAGTGGAGGAATATTTACTAAACTCACATCCACCACTACCTAATGAGGGGAAAATTTTTTTATCCCTGTTCTCTATAACTTCCCTAACTACATTCTCAATATAGTAATGAATTTCACTGCTTCCAAAAACTGATTCATTAAGCTTGTCATTCTTGAGGCCCTAATCATTTGGCCCTTCACTATTCCCCTTTTTTGGTAAAAAGGATGTCCACTGTCAAAATGCAAATAAGCATTTGAAAATGTCTTTTTTTCTAAATATCTTGGACTGAAAACAACATTTCTTATAGTCTTTGTAAATTGTGACATCCAAATATTCTAAGCCGTCTTCATTCACATTCGAAGTAAAAGTAAAAAATTCAGTCGACTCATTAATATAACAAAAACATTATTTTAATTTCTCTTTCGACCCTTTCCATAATAGACAAATATTATCTAAAAATCTTGTATATTTAGTAATATAATTAATCCAATCAGTCTGTAATATAAATTTTCATTCCCAAAAGTACAATATACAATTGGCGTATAAGGGGGCACAAGGTGCACCCATAGCCACTCCTTTCTTTTGATGGTAATATTCACCATTGAAATAAAATTATTTCTGAGAACAGTTTCAGTAAATTCTGTAATTAAACTGATAGTGTTACTATCCAAACCTGATTCAGTAGTGAGTACTTCAGAAAACCATTCTAAACCCGTCTCATGGGGAATACTTGGGAATAATTCCACCACATCTATAGTGACCATAAGTATGTCTTTATCATATTTGTCCTTATTCATTCCCTTCAAGAATTCCCTTGAGTCCTTACAAATATGTGGTATTGAAGCAACAAAGTATTTTACTTTCAAATCCACAAAAGTAGTCAAAGGTTCAGTAATTCCACAAGCACCTGCTACTATGGGCCTAAACCTGATATTACTAATCCCCTTTTGCATCTTGGGAATCCCGAAAATTATCGGTATTCTTGGTTGGTCCACATACAGAAAATTGTATAACTTCTCATTCATGCTCCATTGCAATAAATGATCAAGTAAATAGTATTTAATTTTAGTGTAAGCTGTTTATATCATTTCGAGAAACCAATGCATACTGTTCCGTATCTTGTAAAATGTTGTACATATAATCTACAGTGTATATCAGCACCACCCCTCCCCCCTTATCGGGTTTCATAACCCTATACTTCTGTTCATTTAAATACCTTAAAGTACTCCTATCCGCTTCAGAAAAATAATCACTCAGGCCTTCCTTAAAATTCAATTGCCTGATTTCCTTCTAAAGTTCCTCAAATATTTTCAAAAATGGGTGAGTGGGGGAATTAAATGTGCTCCTCCTTGACCATTCCTGTTGGGAGCGTTCCTGGCCTTTGAATACAATATTCAAATTCAATTGCCTGATGAAAAGTTTTAAATCAGTAATGGTATTTGCTAATAACCCTGGGCGTGAGGGAACAAAATGAAACCCTTTAGCAAAAAGATCAAAATACTCATCCGATATAGAAATATCAGTGAAATTATAAATGATAAAATTTCCTTTTTTACACACCCTATTCTGTTGGTCATGTCCATCTCTTTGTTCATTAGCCAAAAATTCATCTACACTCAGTTTAGACAAAACATTTAACTCTGAGCATAATTCCAACCCCCCCCCTTCCCCCCTCTGGTATTGAAAATCCTGCACCGAATGCTTCCTCTCCTTTTCTGCTAGTCTCTCACTTCTCCTCAGGACTGGGGGTCCTCCAGAAGAATCAACTATTTGTTGATTATTAATAGAACAGATGATGGCTATTTTAACAAACACATTGTCCTTAATAGTAGAGGGGCGATACGTTTTAGTTAACGGGTAAGCCCTTCCTTCCCTATATTCTTAATAAATCCCTCTCCAGTTTCCCTAATTTCCTTCCAGTAATTTTCTCTGATTATCTACCTCTCTAAATGCATTCTCATATTTCATCTTTTCTCTTCTGGCTAGTTTATAGTTTATTTTTTGATGTACAGAATTCAATTCTTTCAACAGGGCCTCACTCTAAGCTTCATAATCATGTATCATTAAATTCATTACCTCAATACCAGTCCTATTAAAAACTCTGCACAGCTGTTGATATAAATTACTGTCCTGTTTCACATTATTTGGAAATTTAAATATCCAGAGTCCCTTTGGGACTCTAACCTGTACACATTCTCTCAAATCAATTTCCAACTGATTGATTTTAAATGAATGCAGTTTATCACTAAAAAACAGTAAAATAGTCAATTATTCATGTTGCAAGAAAATGTACCTTCATTAAAGTTTAATCTTTTAGTAGTCCAGGTCTAAAAATTAAAATTGCTCATATTGTTCGAAAAGTCCACCCCACCGTAATCCGACAGGGTTTTATTGTTGTTGGTATTCACCTTTGCTGAATTAATACTTTGTTCATGCATGTTAGAACCACTAGAATGAAGTTCACCCTCCATAACCACTCGTGAAAATGTCGTTGCATGTCCGTTACATGTAATTTGGGCTTCGGGAAGTTGCTGTTGGTTCCCTGGAAGACCAGAAGCTGTTTCAGGTACCCTTTCTCACAAATTATCAGTTAACTTGAGTTAATAATACAACCTGATTATATTCGCTTCTAGTCACCGGAGAATTGTCCACGACCTCATTATTGTCTCTTAAAATAGTTGGAGTATCAATGAATTTGTCAGAATCCAAACCCTCTGCCATCACGACACCAGGAACACCAAAATAGTATAAGCACCAAACCAAAGCAAAAGACACCGGCCCACAGGATAATGGATCCACAAACTATCTCCAGCCACAAGTAATAAAAACTTCTTTAAAGGTTTTGACTCAAAATTCCACAGGACACAATGTAGTACACAATATAGTTAAGCGCTTTCACCCAGTCCAAATACCAGGCTTCATCAGAACCAATAACATTGTGTTCAAACAGTTTAACACAATTACAACATGTGACAGCCCTTCCCCACCAATAAAATAAATGCATACATCCCATTTAAAAATGATGCACATAAAAACTTTAGCATTTGTTCATTATAAAAACAAAATTAAATAAATGCAGGCCTGTACATGCTCCTATCAACAGCTGTGTAAAATAAATATATAAATATATAAGCAATATATATGTTATATACATAAGACAATGCAAGTAAATGCCATTTATAATCTAGCGGCTCTTAATTTTAGAATGCTGCTAATATTAATGTCCTTGAGCCCCGGGGCTCTCCCAGCATCTAATTGGAGTTGCCAAAGCAACTCCTTGTACTCCAGTCTGGATTTCCAACTACCACCTCGGGGGTCCATATAAACCTGCTTCAATACAAAAAACTTTGTCCATATTCGTGCAGGTTTGATTGTTTATAGAAGGCATTGGTCTTTCCCTTTACTGACCTCATACATATGTTCGTAAACTCTCCTATTCAAATGCCTTTCCGTTTTCCCTACATAAAAACTTGAGCACTTCATACAAATTCCCAAATATACTACCCCCTTGGTCCTACAGTTAAAATATTGGGAAGCTTGAATGTTAAATCTCCTAGACGGAATATATAGAGACCCCCGGTTGATCATATAGCAACATTGATGGCAAGCACCACACTTGTGTACGTACCTTTCTTAACCCTTCCTTGTCTACCCTGCAAATCTAACCCTCTTTCCAAGCATTTCTTAAGGTTCATATCTCTCTTCCTTACAAAATGAGGATGGTACAGTGGTATAATACAAATCATATACATCATTAATGCACATTTGTTCAAATGCCTGAACCAAAAGGGTTCAGTTTAGGAATAAAAGCTCTCTGTTTCTTGAAATAATTCTGACTAACTTTCACATCATCACAACCGAAAGTTAATTTAAGCATCAGATTGCGAGTAAATGGTTTAATATCTAAAACAATTTCAGAACTAAATCTGTACTAGGTATAAACGATGGTCCTTGGTTCAGTACAAATGTCTCATCCTCTGTTAAATTATGCATGGATAAATTTAACACTGTCTTGGCATTTTGAAAATTCTTCTTGATGGTGTAAGGGCTCACCTCTGTATCTTTGTGTGTCCGCTTGTTGTGTATTAGGCTCCTGCCTCTCTGCTGCCCTCCTCTTCTGGTAATGGACCTCTCTTGGACCTCTCCCTCATCGGCAGTGGAAAAGTTTGAGGACAAGAGAGCTGTAAAAGACTCCCAAGTTCACACTGTTTACCGGGGAATCTCTCCCTTCTTCCCGGTGAACCTGCACCACAGTGGTAACCATTTTAATGTCTTTTCTTGTTCAGCTTGTGGCGTTGCCATCCCTAGATTCAGTTCTGGTACCCTCACATCCTGATTGTTTTTTAACCACTGCAGTTGCATTGTTAACAGTTGCAGGATTCTTAGTATAACGCGGCCATGTAAAAACATTACCTGCCGCAAAGTCTCGTTTCTCTCTCTCCGACTTCAATTTTATCTGCAACAACTTCCTGGAGTAAACATTTATGCTCTCTAACATCTCACACATGTATTTATCCAGGATGTTGACATTGAAACATTGATAAAGATCTGAGTGCTTCAGTTAGCACCAAAGCAATTTCTCTCAGCGGAAGCAATTAACAGCTTCAAATATCCCCTACTAGTGTTGATCAACTTCTGCCATTCACTAAGCAGAAGTGGTTCACACTTCACTTGAGAGGGCATTTTTAACACCCTCAAACCCCTCTGTACGACCCCCTCCTTCAGACATACCTCCATGTGAAATTTCTGATATTGTAGTCTCTTCAGTCTAACTCCAATGCAAAAAGACAGCTTTTGAGTGCAAGAAAATGCACACTTTGTGCTTGTTCCGCCTCCTCCAAAAACACCATCTATGTCGAAGACTGACAGAATGTTAAAGGATAGGATTAGGGAACATGTACATCGTATAGGCCAGAAGAGCATGTTTAATGCATTGGCAAAACATGTTGCCAGTACTGATAATACACAAGTTTTAGTTTTTCAGTTATAGGAATGAATTATGGTAACAAGCGAGGTGGGGATATGAGATTAAGAACCGAAGAAATGGAAGCTTAGTGAATCATTAGGTTGAGAGTGAATGCAGGGCACGGTTTGAATGATTGTGTACCATGTTTTTGGAATGGGTTTTAGGGAGAGTACCTTTAAGTTGAAAATTTCTTGTCGTGTGATTTTAGGTCAGTGGTTAAATATGGTCTCTTAGGTACTTTGTTTTTATGTCGCACCTGAAGAAGCATTTGGTGAAAAAGCTTGTGTGTTATTAAAAGATTATTTGTGAACCCGAAGCCTTGCCTGCATTTGCTTTTGCTATAGGATTCCTGTTTTTCTGCAATGAAGGTACCTGGGGGGAGTAGTGGTTGTTTTTTCAATGGTAAACGCAGTATCTGTGTGTAGATATCACATTTGCAATATTTCTCATTATTATACCCATATCTTTGCAAGGGAGCATGGTGATGACACAAATGATTATCATTTTGAAGCGGACATTGAGCCACACAACTCTTACACTGATATGTAGTCTCTTATAGGTGATGCGACATTATGCTTGATCAGTTATGGGAAATATTTCTGTGAATATCTCAGAGGACCATCACACAGTAATGGTTAAGGTATCATTTTAAAGGTGACATTCATACAAATTACAAATTGTATTTGTCTGCATGGTACATTCACCAAGATATTGTGATTTGTTTAACCAAAAAGGTAAATATGCATAATATCAGCATTCCTTTGCAAAGATTTAATGATTTAGATATGCACTTTTAGCATTTACACTGTTGGAAAGGTCAGTGTCTGCTGAACAGCTTTCACATTTACATTTTTAATCTAGCTCTTATGGTTAGTTATGAACATTTTGTTTCTGTATGGTATTACAAATGGATTATCTGAAAATGAACTCGGGCTACACTGTTCCTATGTTGGAAGTAAGCAGGCAGGAATTTCTGAACTGCTTCGGGGTAAATGAGTTAGTCCTGTCCATTTCTCTCAAATCAAACTCTTCCTCTCTTAGATCATGTTCTTCTAAACTAAGGGCACATTCTTTGTTCTCCATTTCCTGCAGTCATTCTATAGAGTTCCAGAGCATCTTCCTGTGCCACATTCTATTCAGTTTCATCCGGTCATTCACTGATCTTTCATATGGGAACTCAACAGGCTTATCACTCCACAACATTGACTGCATCAGAGTTGTCACAGTTTCCTGTTCCTTCCCTTGCTGTGCAACTCCAGCTGAACATTTGTATTGGTTTCCTGTGTAAGGCTCCAAAGTATCTTCATATGGTAACTGGTCAGATGTTTCCCACTCCACTGGTTTCTCTCTAATTTGGTGATCCATTGCTCTATCTTGCTGTGATGTTATCAGTTAGATTTTCTACACTAAATCCTTCACTTCACATGTAATCCATAACCTCAGTTTCTATTTCTTTAAATCCTTCAGATGTAATACTATTTTCTACTTTTCCTCTGTTTTCTTTTCTTTTTTCTATTGTAAAATTTTCCGTGTCCTGATGCCTTTGCCTATGTTTCTCTTCAAATATCATTGCTGCTGCTCTTTTTGTATAGATTAGTTTTGCTTTCTCCTTTGCATAAATATTGCAACATATTAAATCCCTTCTTTCCCATGTCCATATTTCTTCAGATTTCACCTGCTGTTCCTGTTTCTCCTTACTGGGGGACTTTTTTTTTTTTTTTTCCATCATGCTGTGATATAACCTGTGTTAAGACTTTCTGCAGTAAATCCTTCACTTTGCAAGTATTCCATAACTTTACTTTGCTAATCTTCTGTTTTACATTCCATCTTTGTGAAATTTTCCATATCTGGATGCCTTTGCCTGCATTTCTTTGAATATCTTTGGGGTCGCCATTCTACGTAAACGTGCATCCACCCAGATCAGGGTAACTCGGGCGTGCAAAAAGTACCTCTTGTGGTGGATTCTATCGGGTATTACAAGTTTGTCCAGTCATTCTTCCTCAGCCGAAAGCCATATTGACCATGGAAGCTTCCCAAATTGGGTGGGGGCACTACTGAGGAAAGAGACTCCAAGGCACATGGTCCCCCGAAGAGGCCAACATGCATATCAGTGTCCTAGAAATGAGAGCGGTACTCCTAGCATTGTAGGCCTTTCAAGACTCTCTCCCTTCTGGGACAATTGCAATTTAAATTGACAATTTCAATGGTATGCTACATCAATAAACAAGGAGGGACTAGATCTTGTCCCTTGTGTCAAAGCTCAGTGTGTGGCAATGGGTGATCTTATACAATTGATTTCTGATAGCAATGCACATTCTGGAGAAATTCAGCTTGATAAGACAATTTGAGCAGTTCCATTTTGTTCCCTCATAAGTGGTCTGTCAACACGAAAGTTGAAAAAATATTCCACCAATGGGGCCATCCTTGTGACTTTTTTTTACATCTCTCATCAAGTGCAGTAAGCTCTTTGCACTGATGGCTGAAATGGGGAATTAGCGAGAGACTCTCATCCCGATTGGCCCCCAGGTCTCCTCTAGGCATATCCCCCAAACACCTTAATTTCTAAATTTTTCCAGAAAGCATCTCTATTAAAGAAAATACTTCCACATTACACCTTATTGGCCTTGTCAGATATTGTTCCCATTTCTTTGGCCTCTTTTAGCTTACCCTCCATGGATTCTGGATCCAATTCCAGACCACCTGTCTCACCAGACAGATGTGATTCACCTGGACATTTCAGGCCTTAAAGCTGACCTCATGGTTTCTCCACTTCCATTGAAAGCCAGACAACCTAGACTCCTCCCCTGTCCATCATATACTTGTATCTTCCCATAAAGCGTTCGCTAGGAAGATTTACAACATAAATGGAAAAGATTTGCTTTTAGTGCACAGCAAAAAGACACTGGCCCTTTTTCAGCACCAAAGGACAAAGCATTCTTGAGTTTCTAGCCACAATTTTTAATAAAGGGTCTAGTTTAACTGTTAAAATACAACTGCCATTCCTAATTTTCATATATTGGAGGTGTTAATTCCACTTTAGCTTCCTCAAAACTTTGTAAAGTCTTTGTAAGGGGTACCCTTCTTCTGAGACCACCTTTTAAAGATCCCACTTCAGCATGGGATTTAAATTTAGCATTACAAACTGACCCGGTCTCCCTTTGAACCAGCAGAAAAATGTGCACTGAAGTTTTCACCTTGGAAAGCTATTACTTCTGTTCAAAGACTGAGTTCAGGCCTCGTCTTCTAAGCCTCCATATCTAATATTCTATAAAAATAGGGTAGCACTATGAACCAATCCTTTTCTTCCTAAGGTGGTGTCAGAATCCAACATAAAGTCTAATCTTCAGTTTTCTTTCCAAAATTTTCCAAATGTAACGTGTTCACCTTTTTTTGATGTTCACAGGCAGTTGTTTCTATTTGCACAGAACAAAGAATTTCAGAAAAAGATATAGTTTTATTTCTTTTTCAGAATCAAAATTAGACAAGCCAGTTGAAAAATAACATTAGCCAAATGGTTGACTGTTTGCGTATCCTTTGCCAAAACCTTCGAGAGCCCATTCAACCAGGTCCATGGCAACATCAGTATTTTTATCCAGGTTTTCCATGGATGATATATGCGTGGCTACAACCTGGACTAATCTTAACTTTATTACTCATTACAAATTAGTTCTGGTCTTGAGGGGAAGAGCAGCCTTCAACTCAAAAGTGCTCAGGAATATCTTTCCTTTTGAGTCCTCACAAGGATTCAGGTAGCTGGGAATCCTGTCGCAATTGAAGAATAATTGAAAACTGACCACACAAGTTATGTACTCCCGATAACATTCCATCTGTGTTGTCTGTTTTTATTCTTCCTAAACTCCCCTCCTTCCAGCCTTCTGGAAGAATGAGAAGGTAGTATGGGAACAAATGTTCCTTCCCTTGAGCTCCAAGTACTGGTTTCTCATACTAGTGATTTAAGCTTCCTAAAAAGCTTTAAGGCCAGCAGACAAGCTCCTGAAGTATGATAGGGGAATTAGAGCATTGTGGGTAAGGGGGGAGCTCGAGAGCTTTCAGTAGAAGCCATGAGCTGTAAAAAGCAGTCTGTTCTGAAGTTCGGATCCAAACCCAATTGAATGAAAATGGGCAGCAAGATGGAACGTTATGGTGAATACATAACTTTTATACTTTCAACTCCTCATCTGAGCTATACAATTTTAAGCAATGCACACAAACTAGATGAGAAAGTTTTTAAACAAGGTAGATTTCTGGGAGCCAAACTGGGGCCATAGCCTAATCTGTTGAACAAGCAGCTTAATGGGTGAAAAACTAATCACCCTGGAATATTCCCCTTTGAAGTTTTATCCTATGATAACCATTTGCTCTTCATCATGGTTCAGCTGCAAGTAGTTTGCCATCCTTTTATGGTCAGTAAAGAATCAATACAGATTGTATCTTGTATATCTGTAAGCATTTCTTGATTCATAAATGTGGGATGCTGTCAAATGATTTTTTTGTAATATACCCATGCCATACTTAAGATTCTTTCCCTTTCTTTGCAACTCTCTGTTGTGACTTTATGTAGCAGAAATTGATCCTTTGCTCCATATGACTTTCTTTTGTTACCTTTTTGTTCTATTGCCATAAGAGTAGAAATTCGCTCTACATCCGTTTCAGTATATAATTTATTGTGGGAAGGCATGCATGAAGGTTTTATAATTCTTACAATGGATTTCTGGTCCACTCTTGGAGTATCATTTTTCCTCACGTCCACTCTTTAGTATAATTTTTTTCCTGATAATCAGATTGGTTTTTGCCTGGCATCTACATATGGGCTAAATTGTTGTGGAATGTGTTAATACCTTTAGCCAGAAAGGTGCTATATCTGGGCTTGGGAAGAAGCTTTTGCTTTTTTTTTTTGGGTCTCTTCTCGTTCCATCTAGTTCATATCCTAACATTTCAGCTCCTTACTATTTCTTTATTTCTTTTAATTATTCTATCCTTTCAGCGTCTTCATAAATATTTCCCCAGGACGTCTATTTCATTTCTTTTTCTGGGTTTCTATTCAGTTTGCTTTGTTTCCCACTTCTCTGTAAAACTTTGTCATCAAGTTATTGCTCATTTTATGGTTCCTTTATATTTATCTGCATACTTCTAAGTTTTTCTGATACTTTTATTACTTGTTCCCTCCATTCCTTTATTTTACTTTTTTTATTTTTGTGGTACCATTTTTCTGTTTAGCTGCACCGTAATCTATCCCATTTCTGTCGTATGTTGTGAATGTCTAGTCATGAATACTGTTAATCTGTTTTACTAATCTGACATTCTGGGTTTTATTTCTTTCTGTAATCAATTTCTTTTATGTATCTTTGTCCAGAAGATCTTAGGAGATTACTAGGCTAATGGACCAAGGGCTATTAGAAGCCTAGTCAAGTTCAGCCATTGTTCTCAAGGGTGTCTGGTGTTCAAGCAGACACTAAATTGGCGCCTATTACCCATGTTCAAGAGGGACACAGGTGGAACCCCCGGGGTGAATTTCTGGTTACCTATCCAGTCATCCAAATTATGCTTAAATAAGGCCAGTTAGAGTGTTTATTTAACATGAATAGGAAGCTTGTTTAAAAGGTGGGGCAACCTCTGGGAGACAAATCTGTCCAGCAAGTTCTGTTGATGTCATATACCAGGTTAAGGTCCTTTGAGTGACCCATGTGCCATTTGACTTGCAAATGTGCAGCATTTCTGTTAAAGCTGAGTCAGATTGTCACTTTAATCTGCATTGTACAGACTGCTCAAAGGTGACCTGTACCATGCATATAGAGCATTGATTTGCGTCTGTCCACATAAGACAGATCTTGAAGACCTGAATTTTTTTTGTAAGGAACCTTTGTGGTATCTCCAGTTGCTGCAGGTGTTTGAAAAGGAACATACCAAAGGGAGCATTGTACTCGGTTATTGGCCTGATGGGGGAAGTGTACAGGGGTGTTAGAATCTCTCTCTCCCGGAGACGATGCCCTTGTGAGCAGTATAAAATGCCCTTCTTACCAGTGTAGAGACATGGTGATCGAAGTTAAGGTTCCTGTCAACCTGTGTGCCCAGATCTCTCCCTGTTGACTGTGTGCTTGGGGTATTGCTATTGATGTGGTAGTTTGCAGGAATATCACCCTTGCCGAAGGGGATGATGCATTTTTTTGCATCAAGTTTAAGACCATGATTTTGACACCAGTCATTAGTCTGCGTAAGACTTTTGTTTTTTTTTGCAGGTAGTTAACATCACTAGGGGTTTCCATGTTTGCTCCTAGTTTGCAGTCATCAGCAAACTTGGTTAGCCACAGTCCTTTAGTTTTAGCCTGTACTTTGGAAAAGTAGATTCTGAGCAGTAGGGGTCCCAGAACTGTTGCCTGTGGAGCGCCACTGGTTTGTGGGTCTGATGAGGAGGAGGTGGAGTCCCCCTTCTCTATTAAATCAAGCATATATCCCTTGGATAATTTTCTTCCAGACAGAGGGCATCATCTTTGCTTGTCTTGTCAGTATTGTCGAAGATCCAGAACATTGTGATGTGTCCACTTCATTTGCTGCTCCTTCATATGGGAAGCCATTGGTTCATCACTCTGCAACGTAGCATGAGATGTTAAAACTGAAGTCCTCCTTGAGTTAACTCAAGCATGTAAAAAAAAAAGAAACTCCCATCAAAAACAGCAGAAGAAAATTCCATGATACTCTGGCCAGTTTTCCATGGTAGTATAAATTATCGCCTCAGCTATCCCCTGAAAAGGGGCTACTAGCCTACCGGGACTAACCCTGCCAGCCTAAAATAAATATAACATTACCTACATCACTTGCTAGGGTTTCCTTCTTCCCTTGCAGTACATCAACAGGATGTTTGTACCAGTCTCCTAAAGAAGGCTCCAGAGCAATTGCTGCGTGTCTAATCTTTAGATTGCTCAGCCCTGTGTGTTGCTTCTTAATCTAGGGGCCCATTGTTCCATCATGCTGTGACATCGTAATTGGGGGACCATTGTTCCATTGTGCTCTGACATTGTAATCGGGGGGGCCCATTGTTCATCATGCTGCGACATTCCACATGTTGGATTCTCTACATTGAAGTTTCCATTTGCTTAACTTCTGCCTAAATAATGCTCTTTACCTGCCCTCCTTTTCTTATTTTCTGTATTGCGAAGTTTTTCATATCTTGGTGCCTTTGCCTGTATTTTGACTTTATTATTAACTAGCTTGTTGTAGTTTTTAGTGTTGTATTTTCCCTTAGAACTCGTTTAAGTTAGAGTTCTTACCCTTCCCCCTTCCTATCTCTTCTTATTGTAGCGTTTTCTATTTCGTTTTAGTTTCCCTTTTACTTCATAGGTAGCCGTTTAAGTTAGAGGCTTCCTATTAAAAAAAAAAAAAAAAAACTACTGTAGTTATTGTGTTTTTATGTAGATTAGTTTGTAGTTCTGTTGTTGGGCCTTTGGCCAAAGACTTCTGTGTAGGACTAGATATGTCTAAAGAATCCAAAGTGTCTGGATTCAAGAAGTGTGACTCATGCTGTCAGAAAATGTCTCTGACAGATGGGCACACTTCTTGCATCTGTTGCTTAGGCGCAGTGCACCTGCAGGACTCTTGTTCTGTATGCCACACATTCAGCCCAAGGGTTCTGCAGGAGCGCAAAAATAAGCTGATATTAAGGGGTCTCCTTAAGCCCCAGGATTCACCGACCAAGGCTCAGCTGGTGAAATCTCCTAAACTGACCAAATAGTCTGCTCCCAGCTCGGAGCAGTCATTGGCCCAAACATTACAGACTACCTCTGTTCCGGCTGGAACAGAGGAGGTTGCTTCACAGACTGCTCCACCAGCATCTTCGGAGCCGTCTCGGACCCACAAGAGACAGAGGTCACTGTCTCTAGAGTCGATACATTCAGCCCCTCTGTCTCCCATGTTGTAGGGTGACCGCAGTCCTAGATCCTCCCACTCCTCCTCTCGGTCCTTTAGACTCTCGGAACACGACATGGAGAGAGTGGTCAGTAGGTTGTTGAAATCGCAGGCACTGGTCAAAATGTTATCCAGCCCTCAACAGGTGTTGGCTCTGTCTGCTTCCATTGATATTCCTCCTCCGACTCCTCTGAGCTTGGAGCCGGAGTTTGTTGGGGTTCGAATCGTGGAACCGTCGGCATCGATAACTATTTCCCCTTTCAGTTTCATCATCGGCTCCGATCCCCTCAATGGTACCTTCTGTCGTGGGATCTGGGCGCAGAGACATCCTTGTCGGCTTGAGGGGGCGAGTGGCCTCTGAGCCGTACCCCTTGGTGCGGAGGAGGATTCCAGTTTCCTCGGAGCCGGATCCTCCTTTGCATCGTGGCAGGGATGCCTTCGATGTCATTAGGAGTGTACTGGCCCATGAGTCAGCACCACGTTCGACCCCACTGACTCCGTCCCCTGTAGTGCCTGCGTCAACCTCTGTCCCTTCCCCAGACCCCAAGCATGGGGAACAGATGCTCCAGAGACCCCATTGGGTGTTTCCTCCTCTTCCGAGGCCTCCCCTGATCATTCAGAGGAGGCCCCTCTGAAGAGGAAGTGCAAGAGGAAGCACATTGACTCCCCTGAGTCTGTCACTTCGGATACGGATTTGGATGAATCGGAAGGGTCCCAGAGATCCCCCTCCGAAGATGTTTCCTTTTTGGACATCCTAGAAATGCTTAGGCAGAGGGGCAACTGGACTGCTGCCATAGCCCCTACTGAGGACGAATCTGTATTCCTGAATGTGTATGGCTCCCGCCCTTCCACCTCCTGGATGTCTCCGCGCCTCGATCCACTGTCTGTGGTGGCTCAAAGGGCTTGGTCAGCCCTGGATACAGTGGAACCAACCCAGAGGAGGACCAGCAAGTTTATTACTGCATCCCCTGACAAATAGTTCCTTACCAAGGATGTTCCTGTGGATGCCATGGGTAGTAGCAGCGGCCACTAAAAAGGAATTGGTGGAAACTTCTTCCTCTGTCCATCCTCCTAACAAGGAGTCTAGGACTATGGACAGATATGGGAAGTGAATGTTTGCTTCAGCGACCTTCTACATGAGGTCACTGAATTACTTATGCCATTTTACCAGGCTTCAGAGGGATCTCCTAAAAGAGCTTGGAGATACCCTCCAGGATCCATCAGCTGAAGGGGTTCAAGCTAAAGTAGCCTCTCAGCTGGCGACCCTTAATTCAGTGGTTAACTCCTTCATGAGGCTCATTTCCTATGCAGCCGATGGTGAGTAGAGCTGCAGGCACAGGCGTGGCCCTTGGGAGACATGCATGGATGCGGCTGTGTAATTTTGCGGAGCCCTTTAGAGCATCATTCACCAACACCCCCTTTGGCGGTTCATTTCTCTTTGGACCACAGGTGAAGGACACACTAGGTGTGAACAGGAAGGCAAGATTCTCTGTCGTGGGAGTCTGTTTCCACTCCTTCCAAACCATATCCCAAAGGTCAGAAGAGTGGAAAAATGTTGTTTCGGAAATCCCAGGGAGCTTCGCCTGATGCACGTAGTGACTTTTCCTCCAGGGGCAGAGGAGGGAATAACAACAACAGACACCGCCCTTGAGGCAGAGGGGGTCCGCAGAACCAGGGCAGCAGAGAATCTTTCTCTGACCAGCCCTTCCAGCATCCCTGAAGGGTTGCCCGACTGCCCACCTCTGGAGGACTTTCACTGTACCCAAAAGCCTGGCAAGACATTACGCGAGACAAATGGGTACACTCAATCATATCCGGAGGCTACGTAATTCCCTTCTTCCAATCTCCCCTATAGTCAAGCAACCCCCCCCCCCCAGATGTTCCACCCAGTCTGAGGGCCCAAGCAGTCCTAGAAATTTCAAGACTGCTAGAAAAGAGTCATCCAGGAAGTCTCGGCAGACCAACCCGGATCTGGAACTTACTCGAGGTTCTCTTTGGTACCAAAAAAGACAGGGGACTGGAGACCAATTTTGGATCTCAGCAGACTAAACAAGTCTGTTCAAAGAACAAGGTCTCGGATGGTCACGCTTCAGTCCATTCTACCCTTTTTGGGTCAGGACAATTGGATGTGCTCAATAGATCTCCAGGATGCATACCATCACATCAAAATGGACAGGCACTCCAGGAGATTCCTTCGCTTCCGGCTGGGAGCCAGTCATTATCAGTTCAGAGCTCTGCCCTTTGGTCTCACCACAGCCCCCAGGGTGTTCATCAAATGTATGCCAGTGGTCACGGCTCACCTGAGACGTCAAGGATTCCAGGTGTTTCCTTAACTAGACGACTGGCTCCTTACTGCTACTACCAGGCATCAACAACTTCAAGCCAGGGACTATACAATCGCAATCTGTGCCCAGTTAGGCATTACCATAAACTTTGAAAAATCTGCCTTGTTGCCCTTTCAATCTATTGCCTATATAGGAGCCTATCTAGAAAGAAAAAGTATGTCCGTAAGACTACCGCCAGACAGGGTGGTCACGATTTGGCAGCAAGTTCATATCCTCATGCAATGTAAAAAGGTATAATTCCCGGTTGGTCCTTCAAACTCTGGGTTCTATGGCAGCGGCAATTCTTCCGATACCTCTAGCCCGCTTTCACATGAGAATCCTTCAGTGGCTTCTCTTCACACAGTGTTCCTTTCAACAACTCCCCATGTCTCACATGATCATAATTACAGAAACTTGCAAAAGACACCTTTCCTGGTGGATGGTCTCCCCGCAAGTGTCTCAGGGCAGACCATTCATCCAACCCCCCTGGTTGCCACATTGACCACGGACACCTCACTGATGGTGTGTGGGGGGGGGCATTATCAGGCAGGACAGTCCAAGGCATATGGCAATCTCACAAGTACCATCTGCACATAAATGTCTTGGAGATGAGAGCCATGCTATTAGCGTTGCAAGCACTTCAGGACTCGCTCCCTCCTGGGACCATTGCAATTCAGACTGACAACATGTCAGTAGTGTGGTACATCAACAAGCAGGGCGGAACCTTAGAATGCGTGGCCTAATGGTTAAGGTGTTTGCCTTACAAACTCAAGGTGCAGGGTTTGAGTCTCACAAGGGATAATTGGCTAGGCTTAAAATGGCTCGCAAGGGCAGTTAGCCTAGTACTAACGTATGAACCGTATAACCAAGTCCTACCCGCTATGTTGAGAAGCGCTCAGATTCTGGCAGTGGGCGTTTTCCTCCCAATGATTTCTGATTGCAACGCACATCCTGGGAAGTCCAACGTCATAGTGGACAGGCTCAGCAGAGCTATTCTCATGCCTCACGAGTGGTCTCTGAATCAGGTAGTTGCAGATCTCATCTTCCGCAAATGGGGTCAGCCTTGCTGTGGTCTGTTTGCAACCCCCTTCAACACCAAATGCAGCAACTATTTCTCCCTTCTACCGCTTCCCGGTCATCCTCCCAGAGATGCTCTAGTCCACGATTGGCCTCAGGGACTTCTCTATGCCTTCCTGCCCTTTCCTCTTATACCTAAACTCATACAGAAAGCGATATTGTTGGGTTGCAAAATTATCCTCATTGCTCCTTACTGGCCTCGACAGATTTGGTTTCTGTTCCTGCACCATTACCTCCTCGAACAGCCCTAGATCCTGGATCCTTTTCCAGACCTGCTGATTCATCAATCAGGAGAGCTGCATCGATCCCTCCAGACCCTCCAGCTCACAGCTTTGTTGATCCAATTCCAACCCGAGCCAGGCTTCCCAGCATTTCCCCCGCTGTGCGTGAAATTATTGTATCCTCTCACAAATCGGCTATTAGGAAGACGTATGCTAGTAAATGGAAACGTTTCTCTTATTGGGCAGAGGCTAGGAACATGGATCCCTTTTCAGCCCCAGTTCACGAGGTCTTGGAATTTCTAACTAAGCTTTTTCACTCTGGGTCCACTTCTGCCACAGTCAGGGTTCAACTAGCGGCCATATCTAACTATCATGTTGGCCTTTCTAATCTAAATATCATGTCTCATAAGCTGTGTAAAGCCTTTCTTAGAGGGACTACTCTCCTTAGCCTCAGTGAGAGATCCCCCTCCTCCTTGGGACCTTTAATTTGGTACTAACCTCCTTGATTATGCCCCCTTTTGAACCGGCAGCTTCCTGCTCCATTAAGTTTCTATCTTGGAAAACTCTCTCTCTGGTAGCTATTACCTCAGCCAAACATGTATCAGAACTTCAAGCACTAAGCTTTCGTTCTCCGTACTTAGTCTTTCACAAGGATAAGGTAGCGCTGAGAACTAATCCATCCTTCCTTCCTTCCTAAAGCGTGCTCAGAAAATAATCTAAACCAATCCATAGACCTTCCAGTGTTCTTCCCTAACTACACCAGCAAGGCAGAATACAAGTTACACCTTTTGGATGTTCATAGACAACTGCGTTTTTACCTGCATAGAACTAAGGATGTAAAGAAGTCGGACCAACTCATCCTTTCCTATGCTAGGGGCAAACAAGGTCTCCCAGTTTACAAAGTAACTCTGTCAAGGTGGTTGTCTCACATTATCACCTTAATTTATCAACTAAGAAACAAAGAACTGGCTGCCAAACCGAAAGGCCATTCTACTAGGGCTTTGACCACTTCTGTAGCCTTCCAGTCTAGGTTGCCCATGGATTCTATTTAGCCGCGGCCACATGGGCAAATCCTCATACCTTTATTTCTCATTACAAGTTAGACATGGCCTCCAGGAATAGAGCTAACTTTGGTTCCACTGTTCTGAAGAGTATGTTCCAATGAGCCACCCAGGATCATAGGTGCTAGGGACGCTGTCCCAACAAGCAAGAAATGAAGGAGAGATAGACAACTTAACATAAAGAAGTTATGTACATACCATAACGTTCCATGTTACTTGTCTTCATCTCGCCTTCTTTCTTGCATCCCCCCTTCATCCACCTGTCCTATTGGACCGAGAGGAGTTTAGGTTTCACCGGCTGAGAATTTTCTGGTTTTCCTCTACTGACTTAGGTTGGGCATATCTGTTATACTCTTAGTTTGGTCAGATTATTCTTGCTATGTCTGGGGTTAACTATTACAAACAAGATCTGGGCAGCTAGCGCTAGGCATCATGGGATAAGGGGTAGCCTCTAGCCAGTAAACAGCTCTCAAGCTATAGAAGATGGCCGAGTCGGAGCCGAGGGTCTGCTCTGATCCCAACAAGCAAGAAAGAAGGCAAGATGAAGACAACTAACATGGAACGCTATGGTAGGTGCATAACTTCTTTTTCATCTATGCAATGTGTTTGGATCTGGTGTATTACTGAATAGAAATGTCTTTGCAGCTTTGGTAGTTTTTCATGCACAACTATTTTTCAGTTCAGTTCTCAGTTTTCTGCATATCCTAGTCTGACAATTCTAGGCTTATTGTGTAATTTCTACCTTATCCTCCTCAGTCCACTGAGTCATCCCTATGACCGACCCCCCCCCGGTGTCCTTTTTTTGTTCGGTACTTCCTCTTGCCACAGGGGGATGTCTGGCCTAACCCTCTGATAGAATATTTTCATGTCCTAAGGAAATCTACACAGCCTTTTTTCCAGCCCTGGCCTCATTGCATATGCCAGGATTAGGCTTTGTATATCCTGGGATCTTTGTACCCAGCCATCTTTATTTTTTTAACCCATTTTTCTCCATGATATAAAACAGTCTATAAATCAGTATCACCTTGGTAAGATTTTGTGAAAACAGGGTTCATCATCTGGTACTCACCAAGACATGAGGATGAATTCCGGTCCAACAATACTAACCTTTTCTTGCTGAATTTAATCTGTCCATCTCCTGCAAAAGTAACTGCAACATGGAAAAAAGAAAACTCGTGCAATTGGGAGTGAAGAAAGGCAAACCTCTTGTGCAACATGGTGAAACACACCCTTTTACCATGTTAATTAAATATGCGAATTCAAAGATTAGTGCACCTTGGGTAGGGGTAAATACTCCAAGAAACTGCAGCTACCCAATGACCACTTCAGTAGTCTAATTCTGAGAATTGTACTTGCGGCCTTCAGAATTACAGTTGGAACCTATAAAATCATCATAGAATAAAATGGCATCTGCTAATGAACTGGCACCATTCTTGGTTCAAATTGCAATTCCACAAGATATGTAGCATTTAGAGATGACCGTTTTTAAGTCTACCCTCTCCCACTTCATAAACTGCATTTCATGTTTCTACAGTCCTTCACCCTGTTTTTGTAGCTTGATGTTTTCTTTAATATGTCTGCCATACATGGTCTTGTAGGTTACCTTATATATGAAATGTAGCTTTCTGCCCCTGTGAAACATCCCTATTGCCCATAGTCCTGTTTCACACTAGCTTCTCGTTACCCCTCCACTTTTTCACAAAGGTGGGATGAGACGGTATTTCTCAAACAAAATCTTAGTGATTCAGTTGTGCTCTGTTTATCTGCTTTCCTTTCATTCTGCCTTGTGTGTTCTCCTTATTTCATCTTCACAAGCTAGTATAGAGCACTTCTATTGGAAAAAAAAGTGAAAAGCAACCACACAGTGAAGATCTGTTCTCAGAATTTGTACACAGTAAGCTAAAAGCTTTTTTGTTCTCTACATTTTACAGTTGTGACGAATTGAAATGTTACTGGTTGAAGCTTTTCAGCCAGCTGTGTATGAGTCCTGGGAAAAGCATCTTCTCTGTGTGGTTGCTTTTGGTTTTGAGTGTTTGACACAGAGATTTGGCTTTCTGTTCTCAAAACTGGGAAACTATCTTTTATAGAGTTCTGGGATAACACGACTTCAGCATGTGCATTAATGCTCTCCTGACCACAGCAACCTGTTTCCCAGTTTGACAGTTTTTAAACCCACAATATAATGTTCTTACCCATTTGTTTAGTTTAATTCCTAACAATGCACTCGGTGCAAAGTCAAAGGCCTCTTTGAATTCTACATACCATTTTTTCCACTAAATTCATGTCTAGGTCAACCATCACCTCAGTCGTCAAAGTCTGAAATGGTAGGATGCGTTTGTTATATTTTACTCATGGTGGGGTTGATGTTTGGTCATGAACACCTACTTCAGAGACAAAATTAGAATCCCCCAACATAGGTAAATGTGAAACTTGGGTGCATCCTTGCCAGTGGTATATTTATTATACAACAGCATTATCTAAAAAAAATATATATATTTGTTTAAATAAAACCAGTATAATATATATTTCTTTTAAATTTTCATCTCTTTGTAGTTGTAGTAGAAGCTGTACTGTTCATAGGTTCAAGTACCAGGCTAGCTGTCCTTTTGGCAGACTTTAAGCTTGACCAATTTCCTTTTCAAAAGTGAGAATCAAACCCTGCACTTTGTCTGTGAGGTAAACACTTTAGCCATTATATCAACCCCTCCCCCCTGTTCATGTGCACACTGATGACTCTAGCAATTCATTTGTTTCACCTAACTCAAATGTGGTTTATGCTACTGATTTGGTTGATAGAGGGTAGAACTCCTTAACAATTAGTGTGCTGGAGCACCTAGAAGCTGAATTTCACTAATTGCATTTTTTTTCTTTTGTAGATGTGACATAATTTGCCATTTGGACATTTTCTATGTATGTACTTTATAACTGTGCTGATATCTGCTAGATTGAAGGTTCTAGTTTTATTTTTATGGAATACTTTTTATCTTCTGGTTAAACTGCATTGTTTTTGGCAGTGTTTGTTTAATACTGTATAATGGAGGTGCATCCTTTGTGCCTCTGAAAATGGACTTTTGTTTAGAGGGGTATCCCAGTTAACAAATAGAAATAGTTGGAATTGACTATCTGTCATTTGTGAAAAATGATGTCAATTTGTTTTTCAGGACCCTATCTGTGACCTTGCCCAATACCGATGCCATATTAATCAGTAATTCTTTACACCTTCTCTCAGTCCTCGTGTAGGAAAATGCTATGCCTCTTTCAGCTCCCATGTTAGTAGTAGTATTATGCAAAGTAGCTTATCCGAAATTCCTTTTGGCACTTCTGTAACTGTTTTGAACAGAGGACACTCTGATCACCGTTATTGCAACACCTCCTCCCATATGATACTATTCATTTGTCCAACCCTTGTTCCACATTACTCTGGGAATTTCTATGCTGGTACAGTGTATTCATTCTTGTGAAAACACATGAATTAATACATTACCTGTGGTTCTCTTGTCTGGTATGGACATCTAAATGCTCATGATGTACTGCTTATATGTACTCCTGCACAAAAATGCCAGCTGACAGTTTCAGGGTATTTTTCAAATGTTAGTTTATATAAATCATCTTTCATGACTGATTTAAATTACATACACACATTACTACAGTAAGGTTATTTAAAAGCATTAACATAATCTTTCATTTTTCCTGGTAAATTGTATGAATTTTAATTGCAGAAAACTGTCATTGCATTTTTTGCCATATTCTGGGAATCTCCTGGGATGGCAAGCCTGAAGATTATGATCGATTTATTGTGTCATGTAACTAGTCAGATTTGTGCTTATGCATGAGCTATGACTTCTTCAGGTCTGTTTCCATCCACATCATACTGATGTGTGGTGATTTGCACACCAAGAGCTTGCCTGCAGGCTACTCTCTAGCTATGTCTGCAGAACTGCAGCAAACGTGTTCTTTCAAGGAACCAAAGGCACTCTTATCTTGTTTGATGCAACTTCGTGTGAAGTGGTAAACAATGGAAACAGCTGGACAATTGGCTCACTACAAGTTTACGATTTGGAACTAGCCTTCAACTAATGAGCATCTTTGACTGCATTATCTTAAGGGAAGCTTTGTGTACTATCCTTACCAAAGAAACAGTGCAAATGTTACCACACTCCCTCCTCAATGACTGACAAAATGCTGCACCTTTAACAAAAAGGCTGCTGTTCTAGCCTCACCATCTAGGTAAAAATCAGAGGGTCAAAATATGTAAATTAGATGCAGGCCCCTTCTCTATGGTAGTGCTACAAAGTATGATCATGTTAAGCCAGTAGCTGCTGTTGTCACCAAGGGCTTAAAGGACAGTAATATACAAGAATTTGCACACTGACCCTTCATTTTTGGTTGTGTTACTTTGAGGAACTAGTAAAGAGCTGTAGAATCCAGAGAAAGCACTCCTTTAAATCTGCACTTTTTTATATTATAGGGGTTACCCCACCCACAAAACATTGTTTTTGAATGTGGTTGGAAAAATATTATGGGGGTTACCCCACCCGCAAAACATTGTATCTGAAGTAGGTAACTTCATTTGATCATCAACCTGTGGGTATCGGATCCGTCCCAGATCTGAGCCTGCAGCTTTCCAAGCTAGAGATCTGAGCTCCAAGCGCGTCCCCCTTACCCATAATACCCTGCTACCTCCTTCCAATCCCCAGATCTTGTTTGCCACGGCTTTGTCAGGCATGAGTTTCTCGAGGTCCTAGCGTGTAGGTGATTGCAAGTAGATTTTTTTCTCAAAATCTTTCTTAGCTTTTGGGTGTGTGTGGATAGTATAATTTCCTAGTTTAAATCCCTGAGTTTTACCCTTGGAGTTTAAAGCTTAGTAAACCCTTCCCCTTAGGTGTTTGTGTGGGCACGTGTGTGTTTTAGTTTAGAAATCATGGCCGAGGCCCCAAAGGCAATCTTTTCTAAGTGCACTGAGTGTGGCCATAAGCTTTCCCCAGCGGATGGCCGCACTCAGTGTGTCCTCTGCCTGGGGGTACCACATTTATCATCAGGCTGCCAAATTTGCACAGCCTTTAACCCCCGGGCCCTGAGGGATAGGAGGAATAAGCTGATTCTGGCGGGTCTCCTACCCGTGGAGTCTGCTTCCTCCTCCTCTCCCTCGATGGCTACAGCCACGGCTGTTCAGCTTGCTGTCCCCTCTCACCTGGCTGGGACTCCACCTCCCACTTCTTCCCAGGGAGAGAGGGACTCAAGACGAGAGAGAGAGAAAGACAGAGGGAGGGAGAAAGAGAGGCATAGAAGCCACAAGCGGTGGGCCGACTCGGCTCCACCTGCTAAGCTGCTCTCTTCACCCCAGAAGGTCTCCGGGCCTTCCTCCCCTCCGCTCCGTTCTCCACGCTTCTCACTAGAGCCAGAGGAGGAGGCCTGACCATCTTCAAGGTCATCGCGTCTGCCCTCCCAGCCAGCTTCGGCGGCCTCTAGGTCAACCTGTAGCCTCTCCAACGCTGATATGATATGGACCGGATGATGCGTCGTTTTCTCCAAACCCAACTACAGATGGGAGTGCTGCTGCCTCCCCCCCTCTTGGGCGGGATTTCAGCCACACTTTTTGCCCAGATAGCTCCTTCTCCGATCCACTGTCTGGTTTCGGATCTGAGGAGTCTTGGAGTCAGGGAGTCTGCGCTGATGGTTATCGCTACCTCGATGCCGGCCATGCCCTCGAGTTTGTCAGATCCCCTTTCGATCTGAGCTTTTGAGGGCGAGAGCTGTGCGACTTCCGCTCCATTTTGGTCGGAGCACACTTCCCTCTCAGGTCCGAGAGCTTCGGCTCCGCTGATCCCTGCGCCGGATCTGAGGGTGTTAACCACGGAGCCCAGAGAGATCGGTTCACCCTCAGCTTTTGACGTGGTGGAGAGGTTCCTCTCGAGGTTAGAGACCCCCTGCTTGCTCTTCGGATCCTGCCCCCACTCCCTTGCAGCTGGGCTTGTCTTCCATCATCCAGTCCCAGGGACGGCCTGTGTTGATGCCCTAGCCCATTCCACTGATGGTACATGACCCTGATGGTGAGCCCTCCTCTGACAGTCCCACCGAGGAGGCCCCTCATAAACGCAAGTGTAAGAGGAGGCACTTGGACTCCCCTGAGTCACTCATGGATGACACCGATTTGGAGGAAGGGGAAGGTTCCCCCAGGTCACCCCCCGAGGACATCTCCTTTGGAGACCTTATGGAAATGCTTTGCCTAAAGGGAGGTGGTCAGCCCAAAAACCTTCCTTGGATGAGTCTGTGTTCCTGAAGGTGTTCGCAGGCCCGTCTACCTCTTGGGTATCCCCTCCGGCTGACCCCCCTGGTTGACATCACTACCAGGGCATGGAAGGAACCAGATACTGTAGAGCCAATCTCCAGGAGGCCAGATAGGATTCTTAGTCCCCCTGTGGATAGGACTGCTTGGAGTAAGGGTTCCCCGGTGGATGCCATGCTGGTGGCGGCAGCCACCAAGAAGGAACTTGCCCAGGATAGTTCCTCGATCCATCCCCCTGATAAGGAGTCTCAGATGATGGATCATATTGGGAAGTAGATGTTTGCTTCAGCTACCTTTTCCATAAGGGCACCGACTTATTTGGCCCATGTAATTGGACTTCAGTGGGATCTGGTGAAAGAATACGTCGAGTCTCCCCCTGAGTCCATGTCTGCCGAGGACAAACTGACTTTCTCGGCTCGCATGGCCACTCTGAAATCTGTTTCAAGCATGTCTATGTGGCTACTTTCCCATGCCACGGAGGGGGCTGCTACAGCCAGCGTGTCCAGCATCGCCTTAAGGCATCACACCTGACTCCAGCTTTGTGATTTTGCGGAACCTTTCAAGGAGTCCTTCGCGAACGCACCCTTCGGCTCTACCCTGTTTGGGATGACCATCCATGACACATTGGTTCAGAGCGAGAAAGACTGGAAGATGCTGTCTGCAGTCAGGAGTCCACTTTTCAGCTCCTCAAAGGTCCTTTTCCAGGAACCAGAGAGGACAAAATATGTGGTTTTGGAAGTCTCAGCAGTCCCATTACGCTCCGGACCCTTTGCTCTTCAGAGGCAGGGGGGGGGGCCAAGGTGGATGCTGACCTAGAAGCAGAGGGGGGGCCGAAAAATTTTGGGTCGCGGGAACCTTTTTCTGATGGACCCACGCAGCAGCCCTGAGGGGTTGCCCGACTGCTCCTCTCTGGAGGCAGCCAGGGGGAGTTTTTCTAAGCACTTGGCCCAATGGGAGTCTATCACAACAGACCGCTGGGTGCTTCAAATAATATCCAGAGGTTACTTAATCCCTTTCATAAACCTGCCTCCACAGTCAAGGCGCGTCCCCGATGTTCCACCCAGTCAGAGGGAGGCTGCAGCTTTAGAGGTAAAAAAGCTGCTAGAAAAAAGCCATCCAGGATGTCCCCCCAGGCCAATCCAGATTAGGCAATTACTCCAGGTTTTTTTTGGTGCCAAAAAAGACGGGGGACTTCAGGCCGATCCTCGACCTTTCAACAATGAACCTCTTCATTGCCAAGGTGAAATTCTGGATGGTCATGCTTCAATCCATTCTGCCCCTGCTGCAGGAGAAGGACTGGATGTGCTCCATAGATCTCAAGGATGCGTACTATCACATCCTCATGGACAGGAGATCCAGGAGGTTACTCTGCTTTCGGCTAGGGGCCAGTCATTACCAGTTCAGGGTCCTACCCTTCAGCCTCACCAACATCCCCCAGGGTGTTCACCAAGGTCATGGCAGTTGTAGCGGCCCACCTGAGACTTCAGGGAATACAGGTTTTTCCTTACCTAGATGACTGGCTCCTTACCAGGCATCTACTCTGCTTGGACAGGGATTGCTTCCTACTTCTAGCGTCCTGATTGGGGATAACCATAAACCTGAAGATGTCATCTCTTCAACCAGTTACACGTTTTAGCCCTTCAGTCACATGCCCCGTCAGCGGAGTCAGTCCTGAGAGCTTTAGGGTCCATGGCAGCAGCAATCAATCTCACGCCCTTGGCTCGCTTACACATGAGGATTCTCCAGTGGACTGCAGGTTCAGTGGTCCATCCTTCACCACCAGTCGGACTTACCGATTCCTCTCAGCAGACTTTGCAGAAATTCCCTCATCTGGTGACTCCAATCTCAAGAGCTTCGGGAAGGTCGACCGTTTGTTATGCCGCAACCCCAAGCCATGGTGAGCACGGACGCTTCTCGCCTTGGGTGGGGGGGGCATTACGCTGGCAGAACTGTCCAAGGTACGTGGACTCGGAGACCATTCTGCATATCAATGTTCTGCAGATGAGGGCAGTGCTTCTAGCGTTGCAAGCCCTTCATGTCTTTCTCCCTCCAGAGACATGTCAGTGGTCTGGTACATCAACAAACAAGGGGGGACCAGGTCTTACCCTCTCTGCCGAGAGGCCATGAGAGTTTGGGACTGGGCGATATCCACCAACCTTTTTCTGTTAGCAACGCACATTCTAGGTTGGTTCAACATCCTAGTGGACAAACTGAGTCGAACTATCCTCTCACCTTACGAGTGGTCTCTGAATCCCTTAGTAGCGAAACAGATCTTCTGCAAGTGGGGTCAACCTTGCTGTGATATCTTTGTGTCGCCTTCCAACGTGAAGTGCAACAAGTTTTTCACTCTAATTCCCCCTCCGGGGGAAGGCCCCAGAGACACTCTAGTTCATGCTTGGCCACCCGGTGGTCTTTATGCTTAGCCTCCTCTTCCATTGATAACAAAATTCTTACAGAAAGCTCGTCGGTTGGGGAACAAGATTATCCTCATAGGCCCATTCTGGCCTCATCAAGCCTGGTTCCCGTGCCTATGGTCTCATCTTTATAGCTCCTCTCTGGATCTTGGATCCCATCCCGGATCTGATATCTCATCCTTTGGGATTGATGCCCCCGAATCTGGTCGATCTCAAGCTCCTCAGCTTGGTTGATCCAGTTCCATTAGTTGCTAGGACTCCCGGTATCTCATCTACAGTCAGATCTATCCTGGTAGCAGCGCATAAGCCTTCTACCAGGAAGGTTTACAATAGTAAATGGAAGCGGTTTTCCATTTGGGCGTCTCATAGGAATTTGGACCCTTTCACTGCTCGATTTCCTATCTCATTTTTCAGCAAGGAGCCAGTTCTTCTACTGTAAAGGTTGAAATGGCTGCCATCTCTCATTTTTACATTGGGGACAATCTCAATCCCCTCGCGTCCACCAAGATTTGCAAGATCTTTCTGAAAGGTATGTTCCTCTTGAGACCTCCTCCTAGGAACCCTGTCCCTCCATGGGATCCAACTTTGGTCCTTCAGGCTCTGACTGGGCCTCCTTTTCAACCTGCAGCTTCTGTTGATTTGAAATTCTTGTTCTGGAAAAGTGTCTCTTTGGTAGCGATTACCTCAGCTAGAAGGGTGTCGGAACTTCAGGCCCTCTGTATTAAAGCCTCATATTTTCTTTTACATAAGGACAAGGGTCTCTCTCAGGACTAACCCATCCTTTCTACCTAAAGTGGCCTCCGAGGTGAACATCAATCAGTCCAATAATCTCCCAGTTTTTTTCCCCAACTATCAAAACAAAGGGGAGTACAAACTTCATTTGTTAGATGTTCATAGACTGTTATGTTTTTATTTACACAGAATGGCTGCATTCCGCAAGTCTGATCAGCTCTTTGTTTCCTTTGCAAAACCCTTCTTGGGTAAGCCTCTCGAAGGTAACTTTGGCCAGATGGATTTTAAATTGCATTCTGCTCGCATACAAACTATCTGGCCTGTCAGAGCCTACAGGGGTTCATGATCATTCTACCTGCTCTATGGCTACATCTGCGGCATTCTGGTCGAGAGTTCCCTTGGATGACATTTGCTCTGCGGCTACTTTGGCGTCCTCTCATACCTTTATCTCTCACTATAAATTGGGTTTAGTGTCAAGAGGTAGTGCGGCCTTTGGCTCTGCAGTGCTCCGGAATATCCTTCCTTGAGGACCTCCCAAGTTTTTGGTAGCTGGGGACTCTGTCCCACAGGTTGATGATCAAATGAAGTTACCTACTTCAGATGGAGGTTATGTACTCACCATAATGTTCCGTCTGAGTAGGTAACTTCATTTGTCAGCAACCGACCCTCCCTCCTTCCCCCTAACCTGGTTTTTTGATTACCTGAAGCCTAGGATGGTTTTTCTCAGGTCATTTGTTAATCCTTAGGTTAGGATTCTTCAGGTTGTTTTGTCGTCGTGAGGTTATATAGATGGGCAAATGCAATCTGAGGATTGGAAGGAGGTAGCAGGGTATTATGGGTAAGGGGAGGAGCTTGGAGCTCTAATCTCTAGCTTGCAAAGCTGCTGGCTTGGATCCGGGTTGGATCTGATACCCACAGGTTGCTGACAAATGAAGTTTACCTACTCTGATGGAACGTTATGGTGAGTACATAACTTCTTTTTTTGAATGGTTCGGGAAAAAAAAATGCTGACGAAATCTAAGTTCCATGCCATTGTTAAAAGTAACTTCCAATTTCTAAACAATACAGCTATTGAAGTTACCAACATCAAATTGCTTGGAGTCGCTATAGATGACAACTTCGTTTGATCTTGTTACAAAACTGTATATTAAAATAATCATCAAAAACCAGGCCTGCTATACAGAGTAGAAAATAATTTCTTACTCCTAGTAGAATCATCCTAGGTAACTGTCATTTACCTTCTGTTCTCTATGGCGCACCTATTTTTAACTAACATCCAGATCTCTCTCAAATTGCAGCTGTAGTAATGCTATAAGATTTCCAGCTAACCTGCCACATGAAGCTCAGTGCTCTGTGCGTTGCTTTCAGCTGATTAGAACAGTCAACTAGCCCATGCATAAATTCTAACCACCAAAATACTGTATAACCCCTCTATCTGCCCTTCTGTTATCTTGGTGCTTCATGATCTCCCAAATCGCCATCTATGTTCTCGAGACAAAAACCTGCTTAAAATCTATAAACCAAGAAAGTAAGAGACAAAGTCTATCCTCATGCTATATAAACGAACTATAGAACTCTGTGCCAAATTCAATCAGAGCTATACTTGGCTACCATGTATTTTTAGTTCTCCCTTAAAGAATTTCTCACTAACTTAAAGCTATGCCCACGGACCTCACCTGTATGATCGACATCAACAAATACTTCACATTCTTACCAATCACTCATAATATTTATCTGTAACGTTAAACACCTGCCATTTTCCTATTCTTAGGGGACTTGTCTTTTAGTTGATATTTTTCCCCATGCATAGACTAACTTATACTTTTGTATATGTTGATTTGTCAGTATTAATTGGTATTTATTACTAGTGACTCCTCCTTTATTGTATCCTGTGTATTCCACTATCAAATCCTATGCATATAAGCTTTTTTAACTCTATACTGTTGCTTTTAATTGATGATAGCTAAATAGAGCTTTTCTCCCTAGACCATAACTGAAAAAGGGTGTTTATTACCCATTTGGACTTTTCCAATAAATTTCAAATTTGCTTGCGTCCATATATTATACATGCATGCGTACTTTCTTTTAAAAAAAAAAAAAAAAAAATGCCAAGGTAGGGGAAATGCTCACTCAGTTATTTATACGTTTGTTTACTTGTGGAGTATTCCTTAACCCATATGATTTTGGATTTTATATCTGGTAACTCTGAAACCAATTCTGAGTGCTGCATCACAGACCTGGAGCAGATCCCCTGTTTCGTGTGGCTGACTGCATTGAATAACTTTATCTAGTCCAAGAAGATGATCACCACTTGTCCATATTACTGTGCATCCTTTCTATGAGCAGCAACTGACTTCAGTACTGTGGTAACTTAAAATCCTTCCTAAAGCTGTTATGAATTTGAAATATTACTGGAATTGATATAAATTGCCAGATTCTGGTGGACTATTCTTGCCTTGAATTCAAGATTGTGGATTTGTTTGGAAGTTCCCCATCTTTGCGTTATAATATGAACTTCCTTATAAACGGTTGTACTAGGCTTTCACCAGAAATACCCTTCCTGTGTTCATTTACAGACTTTTTGAAGATGCTTCCCTGTTGCCTATACTGTTGGAAAGGGTGCCAAAGATCTGTTTCGATTATTTTTACACATACTGCCTCAATCAGTGCTGTTTGCTCATCTGACAGAATCTATGATTTTTTTTCCCATGGCTGCATTATCTCAAATTCCCATCTTTACGGTCCATCAGGCATACAGTTGTATAATCATGCACGTCCTCTTGTGTGCACACAGAGTTGGAAGTGGACCCTACCTCAGATCACAGAACTTTTGTCGAGATATGCTTTCTAAGGTGCAGACACCCAAACACATACTGGCTGTTTCTGCTAGGTTGTTATTTTATCTTCCTTTCAAATGCATCTCACCTGACCCAGTTCATAGTCCTTTTGGGTACTCCAAGTAATGATCTGAGTCAGTCTGCTTGCCTGTCGAAGTAAAGCCTGACCTGTGATGCCCTCACAATGAAATTCTGAAAATGTATCCATCTTTCACACGCATTATTTTTGGTCTAGTAATAAATTCTGGAAGTACTATAAATGCGAAAAGTCCCTGGTTGCCAGAATGATAAAAACACACGTGCCCAGTATGAAAAAGTAAATAAAACTGCAGACTTTAAAATATGTTTGTCGCATTAAAAGATGTGTCCTGCATCCTTGTATAATGCTCTTTCAAAGTCCTTCATACATGGACTTCAGTTGTATTGCTGCGGAGTTCACGTTGCCCATCAGTGTTGTCACTAACTGGTGAACAAAATAGATGTTCTTTAAATTGATCAGTGCTGCAGTAGCCTAATCTATAAGGGTTATGGACTGCAAATGATACAACAGCTGACCATTTCGTAGGTTTATATGCAACTACTAGGCTAGTTGCCTTTTTGGTCCATTTTAAGCCTAGCCAGTTGCCATTTTTGTGCTTGAAATAAACTATCCCATTTGGTTAGACTCCCCTTACCCATCCCATAGTTGATATTTATATATTACCCCAATGAGAACTGGGATCATACCATTAATAATTTGGGGGGACCCATCCATTAGAAAAGGCATTCAGGAGCTGTATCTGTCTATTAGGAGTACAGGGGGCAATACTGGGGTAAATTTTTCAGTTTTCCGTCCATAGATGTAACTTGTGCTTGAAATGGACCGGGAGTCTGTTCCATAGCAGTTGTATCCTTTCGAAATGTGTGTCCCTCCAAAGCATTCTGTTGTTGAAGTGGTTTAGATCCCTAGGTCAAATATTTCTGATGCCAATTGACTGATGTGCAGTAAATCCATCGGTAATGGGTCAGAGGAAGTCTTGTATGGCAGACACGGGTCACCTCTTAGATTGTAGTATATAGAGTGCAGTGACCAAGTGTTCAGTTGGTCCATGTAGGACATGTTTGAACCTTGCATCGTTTTAATAAGATGTTGAATGTGTCTGTACGGGTATATGCCAAAGGGGCATTTATACTCCATAACTGGCCTAATGAGGGCTGAGTAGATGGGGAAAATTACATCCTTCGATCTAGAGGCAATCCCTTTGTTTATAAGCTGTGCAATGTGTAAGGATTTTCTTACAATAGGCGTATGTTGGTCAAAAGTTGAGTCACTCTCTACATAAGTTCTTAAATCCCAAACAACTGGGTCAACTCTTAGGATTGTATTGTCAATGTGGTCGTTCCCTGAGAAGATAACTTCCCAAAGAAAACAATAATGCATTTTACACCCACATTGTTAACCCCTAAAAACTGTCAACCTATAAGTTCTAGATAAATCAATCACAAAACCAAACCCTATCAAAAACTAATAAATTATTGAATCTCATTTTTAACTTGCACTACAGTCTCATAATGGATGAGGACATACATCCAAACTCTGGTCCCATCCTCCCCTGCTGACTCTAGCTCCCATACCATTAATCCCTACAAACATGCCATCTATAACTAGGTCTATCAGTTTACTTCTGGCATGTCAACTAAACATCAGAAGCATAAATAACAAGGTACATAACTTGCACGCCCTCCTTATTAGTTCACTACTCTGACGTACTCGAACAGAAACCTGGCTAAAACCATCAACTAAAGATGAGGTACTACCGCCTGGGTATAACATACTTAGATTAGACCGTACTAAGAGGAAGGGGGGGGGGGTAGCTGTACTCTTTTAAAGTTGCACTAAATGTTACCACTGACTCCTTACAACCACCCCAAGTTAACAATGCAGAAATTCTTTCTACCAAACTTCAAATTAATAAAAATAAAGGCATAAATATTATCTGTCTGTGTATTCCCCAGGCAATAATACAAACACCTTAGAAGATGTCCTCTTTGGCTGTCAAGTCACTACCCCCAAGTAACCATTGTTCTAGGTGACTTCAATATTGACTGGAACACCTGCTCCTCGGAATCTCCTTCCATCCATGTAAACCTTTGAGTTTACACAGATCATAACCTCCCTCACCAGGACTGACAAACCCAACCTAGAAGCGAGTATACTAGATTGGATACTTATCAGTAGTCCTCCCCATATGTACAAGTCAGGGATCCTCCCTGATGACATAAGTGATCACTGTCTAACATATATCATTAAGCACAAAGCTAGCAATCACTGTCAGCCCACCTACAAAACAGTAAAATAAGAATTTTAACCTCATTAACTTCCAAATTGAAAAAGTATGTAATTGGTCAGCCCTATAACACCTGCCACTGGATGAAGCTACAACCTATTTTACCTCCAAATTCCTTGCCATCCTTTATTCTCATGCTCTGCATGCTCCATCAAAACTAGAACAAAAGTTGTACCGTGGCTCTCTAAAGATACTAAAATCAAACTCGGAAACAAGGCTTGGGCCACTTGGCGTACAATGAAAGCCCCTCAAGATCAAATTAAATATCGGCAACTAAGAAATGAGACAAAAATTCATTATACTAAACAATACTATTTATTGGCATCTTCACCAGAAGAATCAGTACAACCCTCAAAAGTTTTGGGCAGGTATAAACAAACTTCATCCAGGGCAAACCACAACTCCAACACCCTCAGCTTCTATCCATAAATCTTCGGAAGACATTGCAAATACCTTCGATTAGTTTCTTTACCGAGACCATTCAGTCCCTAGCTAGCCAACTAACCCCCAGTTGCTCTGTGACTATTGCTACTCCCTGCACCCAACTCTCCTTCAGCTTCCAACCAGTCTCTACATCACTTATCAGAGCCCTACTTAAAAAAAAAAAAAAAAAACTAAAACCATCTACCCTTTCTGCTGATCTTCATTCTGCAGAGCATCTGCAAAAAGCAGCAGATGCCATAGCATCCCCCATCTCCATCTTTATAGAACCATAGCAGAAGCTACCATTCCCTCCATCTGGAAAATATCCCATGTTATACTACTTCATAAAGGAGGCAGCTCCACTGAACTGTCTGTTATACCCATAGCTATGGTCTCCATTGGCTAAAAGTATGGAGACGTGTATCCATAAACAACTTCATTATCTCATTCAGAACGAACTCTCAGCATGGATTCAGACCCCATCACAGTAGCACCTTGGTCTTTCTCTGTCATAAACCAAGACTGAAATAAACTTTCCTCGACCCTCTTCCTTTATTTCTCAAAGGCCTTCGCATGTTCGACCATCAACTACTTATCCATACACTGAACCATTTCCTTGGATAACCATGCCCTCCACTGGTTCCAGTCTTATCTGAGTGGTAGACAACAGGTTGTCATATGGCAGGACAAACTATCCAGCCTTCAACCCAACACCTTAGGAGTCCCCCAGGGGTTTATATTGGGATCCTTTCTTTTTTTCTATTTTTATTAATGACCACCACACTGTCATCCCAGCTGCAACCTGCATTCAATATGCAGATGATTCCACACTGATTTGCTCAGCCACCACCCAATCAACTCTTTTGACGTTAACCCAGAATACTTTTAATACAGTTGAAAATTGGCTCTCTGATCAGTGTCTGATCTTAAATCCTAATAAAACTAAGTGGTTTCTTTTCTCCCCCACACTTTGGTCCTCCTCACTATCCTTTACCATAAAATCTAATAATGGTATCATCTCAACAGAGGCCTATGCACATTAACCAAACTATTAAAACCATAAACAAAAACTTGACGCACTATATAAGATTAAACCTTTCCTAAACCCACCTGCGAAAACTGCTATTGCCCACTTTCCTCTACTCTTTACCCTGATTTATGCCTCCCCTTTACTTACTAATCTGAACAAATCTGATCTTGGTAAGCTGTTTAGGTGCTACAATCACATTGCCAGATTTGCCACTGGCATGCCCTATAGGACGCACCACTGTCATAACCTAAATCATTTTGGGTGGCTTGAACTAGATAGCCCACTTCAGTACAGCCAACTTATAGTGGGACATAGTTCTCAATCAACCCCAAAATACACCTGCACTTAAAAACATTATCAAACTCTAGTAACCCTAGGCCACTTCGCTCATCCAACAAGTTGCTGGTTCAAACATTCATACCCAATAACTCTGTTGGAAACTGTTGGCAAAATTTGGAACTCACTCCCAACTGACCTCACTCTTGAACCCAATCTTACTAAATTCAGAGTCTCAAGCAGTATTTTAAATCACATTGGTTATGTCCCTGTTCCAATCCCGACTAATTCCTTCTCCATCTTTGTGTGCTAAATATTTCTTCTAACCCTAGTTGTGTGTTAATTTGTTAGTCTAGAACTATACGAAATATTAATTGACAGATTACAGACTCCAGTTCAGACACGCTAGTTACACAATCTGTCCTTCATATGTATATTGAATGTATTTTTGTATGTATGTTTGATCATTCTGTATGTATTTTTAGAGAGTTTCTCCCTGGGCCTCTGCTGAAAAATGACATGTATCCAGTTGGACTATCCCAGTCAACAAATGTAAAATAAAATCATTTTTTTGGCATTTGTTTTCAAACAATGATTTTGACACAAATAAGAGTGGCCATGGTGGTGCAGCAGTTAGCATTGGCGCCTTATAGCAAGAGGTTCTCCAGTTCGATCCTCAGCTGGGGTGCCTGTGCGGAGTCTGCATGTCCTCCCTGTGGTCACATGCGTTTCCTCCAGGTGCTCCAGTTTCTTCCCACATCCCAAGTGGGTGGATTGGACACTCATTGGCTCTAGGCATGTGTGCATGCGTGTGTGCCTTCTGTGGAAGGTTGGGCGCTGGGTTGGCAACTCAACACTGTAAGACTTCACTGCCAATCATGAGTGGATAGATGATCCGCTGTGGCGATCCCTAGCCGGGAAAAGTCAATAGAAGAAGAATTTGATTCAAATTATTAGAAACAAACTTTGCAGAATGGCCAAGTCATTTGGGGATCCAGTGACTCCTAACTTGCAGTCATCTACAAATTTAGTCAGCCAGGGTTCTTTGGTATTTTCTTTTACTTCAGAGAAGTGGATGTTAAACAGGAGCGGTCCCAGCACAGAACCTTGGGGAACTCCACTGGTGACCCTCTCTTTGTGGAGGTAACTGTTTTGATTATCTGTGTCCTATCTGTGAGTAAGCTGGCAATCCAGCGGGTGACAAAGGAGTTTATTCCCAGTTTATATAGCTTTATTAATGTGCTTGAGTGGAGAATTGTCAAAAGCTTTGGACAGGTTGAGGAATGTTGTCTCATTTTCCCTTCCTCCATTGATTTGGTGACCTTTTCAAAAAAAAATCCACTAGGTTGAGTAAGCATGACCTGCCCTTGACAAATCCAAACTGAGACTGGTCTAGTGTTTGGAGATTCCCTATATCCTGATTAATTCATAAGTCTTTCCATGGCTTTGTGTACAGAGCTGGTAAGACTTGAGGGTAATTGCCTGGGTCCGTGGAAGGTTATGCAGGAGAATGACTGTCCATTTGCTTGGTAAAAAAATATGTATGGTTACTAAGACTGAATAATGTTGGGGTTGTGGCTAATCATGCTTCATGTTCTTTAAGATGCATCCAAGGATGTTGTCAGGACCCATCATATTTTTAGCTTTTGATAGCACTTTTAGAACTTTGTGTGTGATAGGTAGTGGCGAGCTAGTTTCAGGCACATCTTGAGAGACAGATGGAGGGGAAAGAGGTAACATTACTGCTAGATTTATCAGCCAGTAGGTTTAACTATATCTTCAGCCTCAGTGCAGGTAAAAACTTGGTGCATCGAAGTTCCAAAGCTTCAGGTCACCTTCCACTTGCACAAACCATTAGCTCAAGTTTTGACTAAGTCAGGTTTGGGCACCAAGCTCTTTGGAGGTTTCCTGCCTCCAAAGAGAATGCACCTCCATGGGCTTCCAATGATTAGGTGGCATGAGCTTCCAAGGATTAGGTGGCATGAGCTTTCAAGGATTAGGTGGCATGAGCTTCCAAGGATTAGGTGGCATGAGCTTTCAAGGATTAGGTGGCATGAGCTTCCAAGGATTAGGTGGCATGAGCTTTCAAGGATTAGGTGGCATGAGCTTTCAAGGATTAGGTGGCATGAGCTTCCAAGGATTAGGTGGCATGAGCTTTCAAGGATTAGGTGGCATGAGCTTTCAAGGATTGGTGGTCTGTTTGCTCAGCAATGGAATAGCATTAGTACGTTTCTTTCAGGAAAAAAACAAATTCTATGTTTTTTGGCAAAACTTTTTCTAAAAAGTATGTATACAAGTTATGAAAGGTTTTTACGATTGAAGTTTTTCACTTTCAAAAGGGAATGTTTTCCATTTGTAGAGCAAAAAGTTTAGTTTAATAGTACTTTTTCTGTGGCAAAACTGCTTTACTATTTGGAGTAGTGTGTTTAAAGTGATATTTGTTGTGGAAAAAGTTACTTTTTTTACAAAAGAAATTACTATTGCTAGTAGGTTTCCTTGGGGAATATATCACCTTTTTCAGCTTACCCATATAACAACTTACAGCTTATGTTGCTTGGTTTTACATTCTTCCATCCAGAAAGATAGTCAACTAGTCTTTGCCACCACAGCATGTTGATAAAGTGCATCTGCCCCAGTTGGATGATTTTGCTGTGGGCAAAGCTATTTCTTTGGACAACACTTTTCCTTGTGTCCTGCTGTTGTCTCAACAGCCACCATATTCTGGGGTCAGACGCATCCTTTATTGCTGTTCATATGTCCTTGGTGGGCAAGGAATTCTGCTCTTAGCCATAAAGCTTTGCCCATCTCTACGAAAGTTAATGCTGGCAATTCTGGGTATGCTTAAAAATTTCTGTCAAAAAGAGACTAGAAATAAACATATGTAATAGGTTCATAGGTGTTTATAAGCTAAAAACCACAGAGCCCTCAAAAGTCATTCCATGCAACCGAAGTGATCCACATTTGTTTGTTTTTTTTTTTTCATTTATAGGGGTGGTTTACTGACTGCTGGTGTCCATCAGAGAAACAGGAGCCAGATCAGGGGTGAATTTTGGATTACCCATCTGTTCAACTTGTGCTTAAATGGGCTAGGGAAGATGTCTGTTTCCATGGATGGGGAGCCTGTTCCAGCAAATGGGAATTCTCCAAGTATCCTGTCTGTCCAACATTTCCCTATTTATGTTGAAAGCAAAATTTAGGTCTTTTATTCTAAAAGTTATGTTGCAGTTTTGTGGATGTGCAAATGATTTTTCAAAACAGGGTCCAGGAATGCCTTATAGGCCAAGCAAAGATCACCTCTCTGATGTCTGTAATGATGGAGAGTAGAGAGAGGGCTTTGAGGCAATCTGAGTAGGACATTGTTTACTCCCTGTATTTTTGTAAGGAACCTTTGTGACATTCCATTTACTGCATGTGTCTGGTCAGGTACATAGTGAAGTGGGCATTATATTCTATGATGGGCCTGATGAGGGCCAATTACAGTGATATGACCTCTCTGGACCTAGATGCCATTGCTTATAAGCTAGCAACATATAAGGATTTTCTTGCTACCTTTGATACATGTTGGTTGAAGGCTAGATTACTATCCATCTACATGAGTCCCCAGATCCTGGACTAGTGAATCAACTTTTAAGGGTGTTTTATTGATAGTTATCTGGGATGGCAGACTTCCAAAAGGTACTACAATGCATTTCTTAGTACTAAGTTTTAAGCCGTGGCTTTGGGATCAAGCATTTGTTTGTATTAGAATTTTGCTCTTGGCTAGAAAGCTGTGCCCATCCCTAGGGAGGTTAATGCTATCAATTCTGGGTCTGCTTAAAAAATTCTGTCAGAGACAAAAAAATAAACATATGTAATAGTTCATAGGTATATATAGTAAGCAAACAACCAAGAGGGCCTTCAAAATCCTATCCATGCAACTGACGTGATCCACAAAGCTCCCTGAAGGGTGTTATCTTGGATTCAATGACTGCTTCCGGTTTGCAATTATGTCCAAACTTGGCTAGCTATAGGCCTTTGACATTGGATTTAAGTAGATGCCAGAGAAGCGAGCCTAGCACTAGAGCATTGTGGGACTCCACTGGTGACCGGCCTCTCTGAATCTGGCCACACCATTTCTAACCACCTGGGTCCTGTCAATGAGCCAGCATGTTATAATTGAGTTTTTACCTAGTTATGCAAGTTTGACGACAATGCCAGAGTGGGGTATTTTATCAAATACCTTGGTCAGATCTAGATGGGTATTATGCATAGTTTTCTCCTCCTCCATTGCATTGGTGACTTTTCAAAAGTTCACCATATTCAATAAGCATGACCTTTCTTTGACTAAGCCAAACTGTGATGGATCCATTGTATGGAGGTCTCCTATGTCCTTGTTGAGTTTCATGATTCTTTCCATGGATTTGCAAATAAGACTAGTCAGACTAATGGGTCTTTAGTTTTCAAGATCTATTGAAGGTCCTCCTTTATTAAGTGCATGACCATTGCAGTAACTCCATTTGTCTTGATAAGTCATATTTTAGACTATTAATGAGGCATCCTGTATGTTGTTGCCCAGTGAGCCAGAGTTCATGGCTTTAGTGAGTGCAGCCAGCACATGCTCCCTAGTTATAGTTGGGTTATGCTTGAGGGTGTTACTGCGGTGGGTGACTGGGGGGATAGGGGGTAAAGTTGAAAATGAATTTGTGAACTAGCACGTTTGCTGTATAGCGAGTCTCTGTGAATGTGACACCATTAACCACCAGCTCATCATATTGTAAGGTTTCTGACGTAGCTGTAGAAGGCTTTACAGTTTTCTTTCACCTGGGAGGATATATTGACTTCAAGGTTAGTGTTGCTTGACCTAATTAGTCCTCTTAGTTACCTATTTACTTATGACAGGGGTTTCATATTTGTGGGAATTACACTTCCTGATATTTACCATAATTGTTTCCAGTTTTTTGTATTTTCTGTTTAATTTATAATGACACCAGGACTGTTTTTCTGGGGCTAGTTCTGGGTTTCTGTTTGGTACAACATTCTTCATGCAGCCATTGACATGGTTGTACAAAGATTCTGAGAGCAATTCAGCATAGGCTGGTGTGTTCTTGGAGTTTGGCGGGGCATTGAATTTTGACAAACCATCCCTTAATTTACCTTGGAGTAGCTCTTAACTGTTACTGGTTTTAATGGGATTATGGAGTTGATTTTAATTTCAGACAGCTTTACGGTCATTCCTTTCTGGGAAGAATGAGATATTGGAGGGAGGGTGCAACGGTTTCCATGAGCTCCAGTATGTTGAAGCTTTTAGTGAGCATATTCAATATTTGGTCAAGAGTGTTTGTATTTATCAAGTCCAGGAATCTGTGCTTTGTAGATTTGAGGCAGTGTAAGATTCTCAGTCTATACAGGAGTAATTAAGGTCTCCCATGAGTAGGGGTTTAGTTTGTATGGTAAATGTCTCCACTAGGTCCAAGTATGCATTATGAGCTTTTTGGGTCATGCAGGGTGACTTGTAGTTGGCTAGGATATGGTACAGGATTTTGCCTATGGTGATCTGCACCTGGAGGAAATTTGGCACATCATCCTGTCTGACCACTTTAGAGGTATGCTTGTTAATATATATTGAGACAACTCAATCTTTAGCCCTTGTCTGTGTGGAAGGCACTGAAACCTTGCACTGCCAGCATACTCGGCTGCTTTAAACTGTGTCTTGGTAGCTGCATGGATATCTATATTCTCAAGTGTGAGGAGGGCTTGGAGAGAGTAGTTTTTTAATTTGGCTCCTAGAGCTGGGCAGTAACACCTTGAGGTTCTTTTGAGTTGATTTCACTGTGTTGGTAGGTTTGTCAATTTGGCTTTGCCTAAAATAAGGCACTGTGGGGGACAGCCAAATCCTTAGTCAGTATTTGAAAGCCTAGAAGGGAAAGGCAGAGGCTATCCTTAGCAAAGCAATGTGCTCTATTGACCATGCCCTACCAAGGTGACCAATATTGGATCCCCTATGAATACTAGAAAGTTGTTGAAATCAATCATTTTCGCTTATATTGTAGCATGCTCCTCTGACACTATGCTGCTCAGTATCTGGTCCATACCAGTGTGAGACTGTTTGAAACCCTCAACAACACTGACAGGCAGTCAGACAGATGGGTAGATATCCAGAGAGGTACATCTCAGGTCATTTCCATCTACATGGACTATTTTGGAATCATACTGGTACCTATGGTGAAATGACTAGAATGCATGTGTGATTTGGAGGATCCTGGCTCTCGATAAGCAACTAAGTTATTTTCTTCATTCTGGTTAGATGGGCATCGGTATGTCTTACAATGGAGTCTGCTATGATGAAAGTCCTGGAAGTGCATGTGCTTGCCTTAGGGGCCTTCTTTGGAGCTCCATTGAGAGTGGCAGTATGTGTTCTGGATGTTTTTACCAAGTACTTTTGGGTTTGCTGAGGCATAGGTTTGACACCAGGTGGTCTAGCGATCTTCCTTTAGGAAGGCTGCTTTTAAGTATCTCTGCATACATTAGTCTGTTTGTGCTGTGTACTATGTGAGATGGTTGTTGTGTGTGGTTTCAACAACCTGACATGGACTTGTATACAAGAATTTAGCCTCCAGTGTCATTGTGTAAATACACTTTTTGCATGTTGTCTGACTCTCTAATGATTATGTGGTTGTCAGTAAATGAGACCATTGCTACTACATTGTCAAGATGCCTATCATCCAAGCCGGATATGGAGAAGTTAGGAATTTTGTATCCATACTGTCAATTTCTTTTGTTTGTCAGCTACAAGGGGAGTGGTGTGCTGGGGCTTGAAGGCTATTAAGGGTGCTTTGCTTGTGCAGACTCCTAAGGCAGACTATGCTAAACAGTACTGCTTCAGTGATGCTGGATAGCAATAATTTTATTTAATTTTATTTGTTAATCATGAGCTGCCACTAGTTATCCAGGAGTTGAACCCTGAATTTTCTGATTTACATAACATGAATATTTCACTGTAAACACAAACGTTGCACCTCTAAACATTTCAGCCATTGACCGTTTATTTAGGTTACCTGCTTATATATTAACTCTAGCTAAAAGATGGCAGAAATGTATTTTCTATTAGAATAATATTTCCTCCATTTGTTAATTTAACTGTGGCTAAAATTTGGAACAGTGGTGACTTTAACAATTTCTCTGCATCATGTGTTAAACCATGACTGTTTCTCACTCCACTCAGAAATCCATGAAATATCTCCTATGGTTCATACACTATTACTTTTTGCAAGGGTCTGGAGGCGTGCCAGTTTTGTCCTTTCTTCACCCCCTGAAGGCATACTAGAAAAATAACTGGTACTATAAAAGTATTTTACCCTTTTGTAATGCTAATTAAATCTACTGCTGATTCCGGTTTACTAGTGATATACATCTTATAATAAGAAAAAAATATAAATTGGTCAGAACCGCGTTTGTTGAGGAACACTTCATGCATGTAAGAATTTAGATTTGCATTATGTCCTTCCACCTTGACAACCATGGCGTTTTAAACACTGTAGTCTGTGACCATACTAAAGTGGAATACATTAATATTCTGATGTTTCATAGTTCTCAAATCCATCCTCTGTGACTAGAATGTTCACTAAAAACTCACTGCATTTGTTGACAGGAAAACGAACAAGTCTGCAAAAATCGCATTTAGCCAGGAAATCTGAAAGCTGTTTTGATTTCGTGCATTTCCAATGAGGACAAAACAGTGTGTTTTGTAATATCTAAGGGCCCATTTAAATGCATAAAACACCTCTTTTCCTTACTGGACTTTCCAGAACAGAAAAAGCACGTTTGTTTAATGTATAATACTTAGAAATTCAGGTAAATGTAGAGCTTATGTTAGCATTAACTTAATAGTTGTGTGTGCTTACATCTTTGTAATTAAATTCTGTGGTTTAAATCTCAGTGAAAAACATTAACCTGTAGAAGCAACTCACATTTTCTTTGAAACCTTCAGTGTATAAAAAATGCTATATCAAATAAACAGCAGGGTCTAGTAGGACTTGAGTAGTAATTTGAGCCTCTAGATTCTTGCATCCTTTCTTGTATATAAATCCTGTGTCTGTAAGGGGCTGTACTTGTATTTAGCGGGCTGTGGAATTGGTGATTCATCACTGGGACTAAAATTCTATAAGATTCCAAGAGCAGAAGTTAGTTTTTTTACACTTATTTAATTTAATTGCACTTCTTTAACTCTCATAATTGTGCTATATAGCTAATCTACTGCATTTTGCACTGTTATAAAGCTTTTTTACAGTTTCACTGCAATTATGTACTGTTTTACTGTTTTAACTGTATATTTTTCATTGCTAGATACCGTTTCACTACTCTAATTGCATTTTTACTGAATTACTTAACTGTAAACTGCTTTTTCATACTGAGAGTTGTATTTTCTGTTTGGGAGTGCTCTATCTGTGCTTTTGTGCTTTGAGGTTTCTTGTGTTCTAGTCAGATTATCATATAACTGATTTGTTTGCAGTTAAAAGCATTCTCTAGAGTTTCCTTGCTCCTTTATCTGTTTAAAACTTTAGAGGCCACGGTGGTGCAGCGGTTAGCATTGTCGCCTCACAGCAAGAGGTTCTCCCATTCGATTCTTGGCTGGATCACTTTCTGTGTGGAGTCTGCATGTCCTCCCCGCAGTCAAGTAACATCTAAAGACATGCAGGTAGGTGTGTGCATGAATGGTGTGCCTTCCTTGAAGGTTGGGCGTCAGGCTAGCAACTCGACACCATAAAAATCCACTGCCAATCATTAGCAGGCTGGAGTTTTGCTGTGGCGACCCCTAATCGGGAAAAGCTGAAATATTTTGGTTATTTATTGGCTACTGCTAGTAGCTGTAATAGTTTCTCACACGCCCTCCCTATTGGTGTCTTGTTCTTGTACTTGGTGGCTTTGCAGTTGCCCGCCCATAGTGTAAACTTGATCTGGGACACTCTTCCCAGTCTAGTGTCAGCTCATTCTACCTAATACAGAACATTTGGGAGGGCCACCCCACTTGGGTTCTTAACCTTGAATTATCTGCTGTTCCTGCTTTCTCCTTTTTCCACTTTACTGAAAAAAAATTCTAAGTTTGTTTCCTGCCTTTTCTGTAACTAGTCTAGTCCAGATACAGATTTGCTGTATCCAGGACTGTTTGTAAGCTTCTGAGCCCCCAAGCCTTTCTGTGTTGGAGGGAAGCCTTCTAGCTTATCAGTGGGAGTGGTAAATACTAGGTAGCTTATCTACCACAAGGGGAGTGGTTTCTGGCCCAGAAATTGTAGTTTATTGACCGTTTGGGCAGTTTATCCATATCTCTCAACTTTCTGGTTTAAATGTCCGCATTTACGCTTTCCTGCCTTTCCTGTAACTAGTTTAGTTCTGTCTAGATACAGACTTGCTGTATCCAGGACTGTTTGTAAGCCACTGAGCAGTGCCAAAGTCTGCTCTTCAATTTGTCCCTTAGATCTACTAGTTCTCTCGTCTCCTGCACTTATACTAGCTTATTAGTCTAGCACTTTACCAGACTTCTTGTAGCAATTATTGTAGCGCACACGTGCTACCAGCACTAAACGTTCTACAAGGAAACCGATCCAGTACTTATCAATGCCCACCACTCCAGGCATGTCTAAAGGCCCATTACCTGTGCTTTCTCCTATTAACCTGGTGAACTTGGGCATCCTGAGGTAGTGTAGCAACTGCCTCATGTACAACTGACAACCCTCTCCTCTTACCTCCCGACACTTGGACTTGCGAGAGATGCACTTGTATATCCAAATTGGAAGCCACGCACTCTCCAGCCAAGACCAGATTAGCTAGTCAAGAGAAAGCCAACACTTGCACCACACCACATGGAACACACACCAGGACTGCCTTGCCATAAAAACACTAACCCACGTACCCACTTTCGCGGAGGCTCTCAATAAAAATGTACCTAAGCAGCAGAGACCTCCAAGGCAGAAACGCACTCTACCACCACAACACTAATCATGAGAGACCACTCTCCTAAACAGTGTGCCACTCAACCAAAGCCCCCAATGCAAAACAGCATGCCCAATACACTAGTCACAGGTGACTCGATAGTGAGGCACACTGATGTCCCACTCACTAGGTTGAATAAGGAGAAAGTAACAGCTGCCTGTCAGGTGCCAGGATCCATCACAATGCACACATTCGGGTCCCTCAACAGGTACAAATATGACTCTGTCATTATACATGTGGGTGTGAATGATCTGAGACTTACCTCCCTGGACTACATGAAGAGACATGGAGGAGCTGTTGGATTATGTAGCCCAGACGGGTATGACCCTAGCCCTGAGCAGCATCCTACCATCACACAGTATGATATCACAGTAGAAGCAGAAAATGGTAGTCAACAATTTGCTAAGTTTCTGGTGTTATTCCAAGGGGATCCATTATCTGTCTGCCTGGGATGACATGATTGATGGACATCAATGCTTTCCCAGAGATGGCCTGCATCTGTCACCCCTGGTCTTCTGGATACTGGCCAAGGCTCTTGCCACCCCTATAGTGCCTATTTAGGTGGTATTCCAAAGACCAAATTACCACCGTAACAGCTACAAACAAATGCAATCTGAGGGTCATGCTGCTCAATGCTAAAAGTCTAAATCTCAAAATCCACTTGCTTGAAGCACTCATTAAAATGGAGAACAGTGACATTTGTGCTGTAACAGAGACTGGTTCAACGCAGCAGAAAGCACCCCTGCACTACTCATTCCACACCTTTCGGCCCCCGAACTTGGACTGAAGCTCCAAAGGTGATAGTGTTTCCATTTTCATAAAGGATGCACACACCTCCAGACTGGTAGCCCAATATAACGCAGCAGAGACACTTCAGGTGCAGCTAGCATTGGGTAAGACAGCTATTCAGGTCGTAGCCTACTATAGGTCCCCAACCATGTCCCAAGACTTGCACTCCACGCTCCTAAGCACCCTGGAGAATATTGGGGTCCAACCTAACAGTCTTACTAGGTGACTTTTACTACCCCTCCATTAACTGGGAAAACTACTCGTGTACCAATACACTTGCCCACTATTTCCTGGAGTTCATTAATTCCAATGCCCTGGACCAGCTCATTCTTATCCCCACTAGAGGTAGCAACATCCTTGACCTGGTCATTACTAACATGGGAAACCGTTGCTCTATACTAATAGGCAGCTCCTCCCTGGTTAGATCCAACCACAAACTAATCACCTTGAAAATCCACACCCCCATAAAGATAACCACCATGAAAACTCAAAGCTAAATTTGGGCTCCTAAAAACAGAGGTGGCTAACTTCACGGCACCCGTGAAAATGGAGAATAGTTGTAGGACCACTGAATTATACACCAATGCACTGTACGAACACGTACACAAATGCATGGATCTTGCCATACCAAATAGAACCAAGACTCTGTCTTCCAACAAAAGGAAGCCAATCTTGTGGTCCCCTGCCATAAACAAACTCTACAACAGGAGGAGGAAACTGATGTGGAATAAGGTGAAGTCCCAAGACTGGACAAACTCCCTTAGCCTCAACAAAAAGTTCATATCCCTCATCAAATCCTGTAAAGCTAGCTATGAAAACAGAATTGCAGCAGATAGTAAAGACACTCACAAGGCCTTCTATAGTTATGTAAAGAATCTCCACGGCAGTACCCAGATTTGCTGTGAGCTACTGCACAATGGTACCTCCTATACCGAGCCAACAGATATTGCAAGTATACTGGCAGACAGATTCAGTGCCAACTTTACCTCTCTCCCCAAAGGACCAATCACAATACCAGTAGACTGCCAGGCACCCAGTATTACTGCTGCACAAGTTAAAACAGCATTTTCCAAGGCCAGGAATACAGCTTCCATGGGACCAGACAATATCCCTGGCTGTGTTCTACTGAGTGAACTGGCACATCACCTGTGTGCCCTGTTCAGTCACAGCCTCACCTCAGGCTTTGTTCCTACCGAGTGGCGCACTGCTACAGTCATCCCTCTCCACAAAGGCGGAGCAACTACAGACCCTGGAAACTATCGCCCCATTAGTCTGACGAGCCTGATATGCAAAGCTATGGAACGTATCATCATGGACCTAGTAAACAAGAATATAGGGAATCTCCAAACTCTGGATCCCACACAGTTTGGTTTTATGAATGGTAGATCATGCCTGCTCAACTTGGTCGACTTCGAGTCAAGTCACCCAGAACTGTGGATGAAGGCAAGGTGGTTCATACAGCGTACCTTCATCTAGCCAAGGCTTTTGATACCATTCCCCATTCAGGAATCATAGAAAAACTCACTAAGCTAGGCACCAACCCCTATATCACTAGGTGGGTTGCAAACTGGCTCACAGAACCCACAGTGTGAAAGTAGCGGACTCCAAGTCAGACTGCCGACTAGTCATGAATTGAGTCCCACAGTTTGGTCCTGGGTCCTCTCCTGTTTGGTAGCTACTACTCTGAAGTCCAGGCCAGCACGAAGGGACTCTGGCTGATAACGTTTGCAAATGATTGCGAGTTGGGAGCTATTAACTCCCCAGGTGATGTTGACATCTTACAGAATGGCCTCACTGAGACCAACGACTGGTGTCAGAACCATGGCCTTCAACTCCATGCCAAAAAATGTCACCCCCTTTGGGAAAAAAAACAGTTCCCATGAATTACCACATTGATGGTCTTATAAGATATCTGGGAATACAGGTTGACGGCAACCTCTCTTTTGCTCACCACATTGCCACTGTGGTCAAAGTCCTATGTTGCACATCTCATTACTAATGGTTTTGCATTCAGGAAGAAAGAGGTCATTGTCTCCCTCTACTCTTCCCTCATTAGGCCAATCATGGAGTACAATGCCTCATTTGGCATGTACCTCACTAGACACCTGCAACAACTGGAGAGGCCACAAAAGTACTTGTCCTATATGGACAGACTAAAAAAAAACTCCAACTATTCTCGGTCTCATATCACCTACTTAGAGGTGAGCTCTGCTTGACTTACAAAGCCATGTCTGACCGAGCTCTGTTAGAAATGCTACATCTAAAGAAATCTCAATCCCTCCACACCATACACTTCAGAAACCTCAACCTCATTTACCACAATCAATAGAACATGCTGGAGGGACAGGTTCATAACAGAGACTGCCCATGCTATGGAATAGACTTCCCATAAATGTCAGGCAGAGCACCTTGACGCTGACCCTCTTCAAGAAAAATCTTGAGTGGATGGGAAACGGAAAATTCACCCTGGGGATAACTCCAGTGGCTCTACTCGACAGAGGCACTGGGAACTAAGGTCTGGTGGCACTACGCCACGGTAATCTTACAGCTAGGCTTGTAAAGCCCCCCAGGGCCATTAGCCTAGTACACCCCTATGAACTCCTTTACACTATATTGGTGGTGGGGATGGGATGCACTCGTGCTCAAAGAAATATTCTGCAACAGTCTCTGTACATCTGTATGCATGTACATTTATAATTTAATTTAATTCCCAAACTTGCAAATGTTTTTTTTACAGTAAATAGCCTGCAAGGAATTCATGTTAAAACATTTAAACACAGTACATTTTGAATGTTAATGTAATCAATATGCCTTTTTTTGAGGATAACTGTAAAATACCTCTTGCACTCAGCTCAAGTCCTGTCATTTAAACAGTATAACATCGGCAACTGAATAAAGGTCTGCGCTGTAATCGGGTAAATGCACCTAAATCTGGAATAAAACTGTCTGGTTTGAAATTCATGAATTATTGCAGCCACATCTGGCATTAGTTAAATTAGACCAAACTGTCATTCTGCATTCAGTTTACATTCCAACACATTTGGAATTAAACCTGTTTAAATATGACTGTTTTAAAATGACATGTCACATAAAACATGGGGGAAAAAATGAAACAATTAATCAAAATTTCTTTTTAGGAAAAACTACCTTATTCACTCCTGTTGAAGGCAACTGGAAGATGTGAGGTCTAGTTTTCATATAGCAGAGTGAATTATTGCTGTGTAACAATTTTACAAAAGTTTGTTTTTATCTGGAATTTTAGGATTTATGGCGCACAAGCTGGCAACAACTGGAATTTTTTCTTTTCTATTGGTTTAGAAGTGTCTACAGTAAACTGGATGCATTACATTTTTTTTGCAACCTTACAGTTCAATCTTTGATTTCAAAATGCTGAATAATATTGTCAGGCAGAATACGGTTTTCTATTTTAAATGATGACATTTTCACATATCTTCCTTGGGGAACACAGAACAAGACCGTATGATGAACTCACATACTACTGCTTTGGAACTTTTAACCACTTCATGGCTAAACTGCGAACTGCAAAACGGTCAAACTTTGAAACTTTTTTTTATGCCATAATAGCTGCAAGAGCAAAAATGGTTGCTGATCTTAAATATTCCCATTTCTGGGAATCCTCAGCACTTAATGCAAAACTGAGTGTATTATCTGCTGTCAATACAATGATTAAAATCTGCCTTGTGCATTCTTTCTGCTGTGCAGAAGAGTTTACCATTTGCTGTACTAGACCATATAGAAGAGTGATGGTGAACCTATGACACGTGTGTCAAAGGTGACAAACCACAACATTTTGGGTGACACGTCAGCGATCATAAACACCCAAGTTACCAAGGACACTGCTTTTGCTTTCATTGCTCATGTGAAATACCCCAAATTATTTTGTGCCAAGAGCCAAACCCAAAAGGTTCTCCATCACTGATGTAGAATGTCATTAATGCTCTTTAAAACTGGAAAGCATTACTCTGTTAGCTCCTTATCTTCAGGGAAACTCCCTGTAGGAACTTAATTCATTGCTGACATGCAATTAAGTGTCTACTGTCCATTTATGTCACAGAATAAAAAACAATGAAATTGTCTGCTTTCAGTTTTTATTTTTGATAAATTAAACTGCATCTTGGACTGAAGTTCCAACTGTTTTAGCCCCTGCATCTCCTAATCTCCACCAGGTTGTCCAGATGGCCTATCCTATTGGCCAATTCTGGTAAAGTGGGATCCCTTTTTTTCTTTCTGTTGCCACTGCTTTCCCCTTTTATCTGTTTTCTCATCTGCCTCTAAAATTTATAATGAAATGATATGCTCTCTTTTATAATAACTGGTTGATCGTGCCAATGTTGAGGTTTCTTATTACTGTCTTCAGTAAATCCACTGAGATAAAGCAGTTCAAGGCGAGACATTGTTCTGAATAGAATGACCATCTGAGATTGTGATGTGTAGTACAAGGTAATCCAACATGGCAGAACTACAGACTGTGTGTACCTGAAACAAAGTACAGACTAGTCTCGCGCGATATTCTGGTACACTCCTTCCAATTATAATTTAATCCGTGTTTGATAGTAGAAATGTGCGATCATCCTTCAGATACTGCTGATGCTCATTACAAATCAGAATTTTCTTGCACACTTTTTCTCATGACTTTATACATGCAGTAATTTTCCATTTCCTAAATAATGCTATATTCATTATAGACTGTGTAACAAGACAAGGACAAGCTGCTTCTCTTGGGCAATGTAACATAATAGTCCCTTGTTTTGAATAAAAATCATATTGCTTTGTTATAAAGTGGCAACATATAGAGCTGTATTCATGATTCACTGAATATCAATGATTCGGGTTTGACAGTTCTAGTGTCTGAAATAATTCTACTAGAGAATTCATTCTGAAACTTATATTTTGATATTTCAATATTGCACTCCAGAATCTGACAAATCTTGGTGCATGGAAGGTGCCCAGAAGTTTTGGACTGGCTGCTGTATCTTTGGCAGGATATAACCCATATAGTTTAGATACTGCAGCAGTGATCAGATATCTACTGTTATGGTAAGTTTACTTACACAGATTTTCTTCATGGATGTAAATCATTTACCTTGAAAAATATGTAAAACTAGCATTTAGAAAAGAGCACCTTGCATCACAATCCAGTGTGCTGTAATGTGTGTTTTCAGTGTATTTTGTTAAATGTGAATTGATCAGAACAGCTTTTGACCATACTAAGAGGTATAACTTAATATTCTGATGTTTCATAGTTGTCAAATCCATCCTCTGACTAGAATGCTACACTAAAATGTCAGGGAACTCTCCTGTTTGTTTCCTATCAACTAATGGAGTCTCTCAAAATCACATTTAACCAAGAAAACTGAATACTGTTTTGTCCTCTGGAATGCAACAAATCAAAACCAAGTTTGTTTTATAATATCGAAGGGCCTATTTAGATACACAAATTGTTAATATCAAATGAAGCAGGGAGGAGTAATCGAAGTCTGAGGCAAAGACAGTTGGCAGTATAGCACTGACAGTTGTGTAACCAGGAAATGTAGTATTAGCAGGAGCTAGTGAGTATGGACATAAAAAATAGTCATGTGATCTTATGCAAGCTTAACACTTAAAATTATGCCAGAGAAAGTCTGTGATTCTGTGCAGTTTTAGTTGAAATGGATCTTACCCTGCTAAATAGCAGCAGACAAAAAAATGTCATTGGGAGTATTTCTAACTAAAGATGAACTAATGTTCCTTGCACCTTTCATTGCTCTGTACAGGTAATACTGCATGAGATGAATGGTGATTTAAATTATTCAAGTTTTTTTTCATAACATTACCTGGTATGCACTGCAATTACTGTTTATGCTTCTTTGCATTCCACTTTTCTGTCACAGTGAATTGTTTCTTGATGGCTGATAATTACATTTGTCTTGTACTAAAATGATTTTCTAAATGTGATGCTGTATATCTTTTGTTTTGTAGGTGCCCAGTTGTAAAAGCTTATCAAAATCTGCAGAACTCATCCAGTGGTATGAACTCCATTGCAATGGTAAGAACAATGCAGATATTTTTATTGGAATAAAGGCAATATTTTGAGGCTGATTTTGGTAGTATGAGTCTGGTATTTTAAATATTGCCTTTACTGGCAGCTGGTATTTGTTTAATGCAGCTGAGGATTCCACTTGCTACAACACATCTAGTTAATTGAAATGTTTTAATAAGGATAGATTCTGGCTTTGTTGTGAACACTTTTTTAAATGGCAAGACCTTGCTTGTGGTGTCTAGTGCTACATTGCTCTGTTATGAAATACCATCCTGCCAATGCATTTCACAGTAGGCTTCATATCTCTGAATTTCAGTAAATGATTAGAACATTAATTGTTAACATGTACGTATCTGAAATATTTTCCAGTGGTGCTTTTTCTGCTTCAGATTTTTCAAGATCATCAAGATGCTCAGCTGTTACATTTATCAAATCCTTGGTAGATAACTTGTCCTTCAGATTTCACCAAACTGGAGTTTTCAAGAATAGAGACATGCTAATGCATGCACAGCTTATATTTATTGGTTAATAAGTTGGGGGATGCTAATGCATGTGTTAAAACCTGTGTGGGTGCTCATATGGTGTCACTGTTGCTTTTACAAGACACAGATTAATGGAGTGTGTTTAATTGATGGGGCAAATTTTTTCATAGGTGGGGGGAGTCTGAGATTTGTTTTACAGGACATATTTTATGAGGCCAGATGTGTTGTGCTCAGGTCAGCATGAGGTATTCTAGGCAAATGGTTTTAAACAAAGAATCCCCTTTAATGCTTTGCATGACAGTTGTAGGTCTCCCCAGAAAAGGCAATAAAATATATAGGAGAGAGTGAGGAGCTTGTAGATGGCTTAAAGCAGTGGCAGCTGGTGACTTCAAATCAAGGGGGGCTGCAGCAGACAGCTGAATGGGTGGGGTTAATGGAGATGGGTGTGGCCAACTAGAAATGGGAGGAGCTATACTCAAAATCACAAAAACTATAACTTTAAATACTCTGCCCTGGGTGCCAAACCATCATTATGAGAGTCCAATCAAGACAAAATGAAGTGTAGAAGAAAAAACATATTTCAATCCATTGGCTTGCATGACAGCTTACTTAATATATAGATGGAAACAAAAAGGTTGTGAGGCATGAAAAAATAAATTGCTTTTTAAATACATTACTGAAATGCCAGTCAAAATCAAGTACAAGAATAAGCAGCACTCACCTCAAACCACTTCTCCTTGCACTGCAGTTCTAATTATAATTTATATTCAGCTTTATTAAAGTAGCAAGTAACATGCTGAAAGTAGCAATCTCTGTGATACCCCCACTTGTAAAAATATTTCTTATCCAAAAAGACCTGCTGCCTGACAAGTATCTACTTGTTTCATGGAGAAAACATGATCAAAGTAAAAAATGAGAAGCAAACAGGAAACAAGCTCAACATACATTGCTTAAGGATTACTGCACAGGATATGGACCACACGTGATAGATTGGCATTCTGTTTAGTTTGCAGGTAAAGCCTATAATGAGCTCTTAATATAATGTAATCCTGTCCTTTATTACAAATACTGTCATAAACATTTCAATAACCAAGGCTTATATGTTATGTAAGTATTCTCTGCATGGCAACAGAAAGGCTTTCACTGTTGGCAATTCTTTAACAGTATGCTTATTAAAACTTACTTGCATCTTACAATTTCAGACAAGCTTACCAGATGGTCATTAAAGCACTGCTACTTAAACACAGAGCAACAGGCACTTTCTGAGTAATAAGCATAAATCAACAGTATAAAAATGACAGAAACCAGAACATTCTGCAAAATCAAGGACAGATGAAAAGCCATTGTAGTACTTGTGTCTACCTTGGATGGGGGGAATAGTCTGCACATTTACACTGCATAACTGCTCCTTGCCTTGCTTGGACACATCCAGAGTCACTACATGGAGTGGGGTGCAACAAGTATGTCACAATTTGAAATGTCTCTGGCTGACTGTGATGGCCCTGACATTTGTCATACCTCTCAACCTCAGAGGAAGAAATCTGGACAAAGCCATACATAGAAGTGGGACAAAGGCCCAAAAATAAGGACAATTTTTAAATATTGCTCTTATAAACTTAGAAAGATAATAGAATAGTAGGTCTTGCATTAGTATGAATTTTCTGAAGGGTATGAAATCTGAAACTGAAATGTCTGTCATTATTTTCTAACTTCAGTCTTTAATGATTTGCCACTAATTTGCCAAAAAAAACCCCCAATTTTATGAAAAATGGACCAAAAATGCGATTCAAAAATATAAAATAGCCACACAGTACAGGTGGGAACCTGTCAAAGAAGGGACACTTTTTAATATTAGTACTGCTAACTTGAGCAGCTAACAAAAATAAAAGAATCTACATGCATTTCTGAAATAAAAGTAATCCATAACTGATTATTGGTTATTTATTAATTGTAAACCCTCCACGTTTTCTTCCAAAATTACCATTTTGCAGAGGGATTATTAGGGGAAACGCAACATTTTGAGCCAAAATCGGGGACAATTGAGAGGTTTGGATATGCCTAATTCTGTAAAGCAATTTATTTGCATGTACCTCTCAACCTGTTAATGTAGGAAATCTGGACAAGGCCAAATATATGGGGGGGGGGGGACATATAAACAGTACTAAAAGTTGCTCTTGTATAAAATGAGACACTTGATCGAATAACAGGTCTTGCTTTAGCATGCATTTTTATGAAGGTTATGAAGTCTGAAACTCGGTGTCATTATTTAGTGACTTCATTCCTAAATGATTTGACAGAAAACCACAAATTTTATGAAGAACAAATGAAAAATAAGAAGCAAAAATCTATTCATTCTGCAAAAATCTGGACAGTTGAGAGTATAGTTCAGCCGGGGCTGTCTGAGTTTGCTGCCCCCCCCTCACAAAATCATGGTCTAATGGAGCTCCCCCCCTACAGCCATTCCAGTGAACCATTACATGGCTATTTCACCCCATTTACCATAAACACTAATGTGCATACTGCTTTACTTCGATGGTTTGGACTTCATTTAAAAGTTTTATTTTGCATTTTACAGCACAAACACTAATAGATAGATATCATATCTGCTAAACAAAGCAATGCAGTCTCACAATGAGAACAGACTTAAAAACTACTGAAACAGCATTGAAACCCACATTCAAAGAAAATACATTTTGCCAGTGGCAGATTAACTTTGGGTTTGGGCTGTTTTAAAATCACAGGCCCCTTGCACACGAAACATGCACATACTTTTTCATACACCTTCCTGATTGTATTAAATTATATTCCTTGTACAATACAGTACAGTTTAAGGGTGTTTTAAATTTATTGTTTTGAAATTTTTCCAGTAAACAATGAAACAAAATACATGCACCAGTAATGACAAAACTGCCCATTTCAGAACATTTCCATCATAAAAGTCTACTCAAACTTCTACAGTCCACCAGTATCAGTACAGTCCACCAGTATCAGTACATATGCACAATCTCTGAAGTAGTAAAAGTTCTCTAAATTCCACATTAAAGAGATCTGTAACTAATGAAGAGGTTGCTGCTAGCAAACAACTTTGTATTTCATTGTTTCATCTACAAATAAAGTGCCCGTTACCCTTGAGGAATAAATTGCCCATCTTACACTAAAAAAAAAAATAAGCTAGCAATATTGCAATAGGGAATGGATGGCAAACTGATAACAGGCTCATAGTTACTAGGTAACCGCATCCACCCCTTTTGCAACACAGTACAGTATCAGAAATGCATCTATCTACTGTGGGAGTAGAACCCACAGCCTTCTGCATCAAAAGCAAGTATACTACCTGTTGTGCTATTAATGCAAGCAGACTCAGCATAAGCAGCGCTAAACTTTTGCTCCCCTGCAGCTCTCAGCTCCTTGTAAAATCTACTCACTCAGTTGTATCTCTAAACTTTGCAGCACAGAGAAATCTGGAAAAAGTCAAAGTTTATTGTGGGGGGGTGGGGGACAAAAGCCCAAAAATCAGGGACACATTTTAAACATTGCTTGTATAATGTTGGAAAGTTGCTAGAATAAAATGCTGTTACCACCATACATTTCACTGCCAAGCCTTAAACCCAGGACCCTGTGCAAAACAGTCTCAGCAACATACCACTATGCCAAATCAGCTGTTTTGTGAAAGAGGAAGACTGAAATTTAAATGACTACCATTTAGTGAATTCAGTTCTCACCATAGCACAGCTGTCAACCTCTTAGCACAAAACACCCGAACAAAGCCAATAATGGGTGAATGCAGCCCCCAAACATTCAGTGAATTCAGTTCTCACCATAGCTCTCAACCTCTTGGCAAAAAACACCCGGACAAAGCCAGTAATGGGCGAATATTGCCCCCAAACATATTCAGTGAATTCAGTTCTTACCATAACTCTCAACCTTAGCACAAAACCAGGATGAAGCCAATAATGGGGGAAATACAGTCCCAAAAATAGGGACAAATTTCAAATAGCAGTCTTATACACTTTTTGTGTTACCATGCACTTTCTGAAGAATATGAAGTCTGATGTTCAAATGCGCGTCATTTATAACATTTGTTAACCAGGAAAGTCTGACTTGGAACAAAAGCTAAAATTTTTAGCAGAGGCCCAGGGAGAAACACTCCAGACAGACTTGTCTTTGTAAAATGGGAGGACACTAGAGGAAACAAAAACAGGGAGAGCATACAGACTCCACACAGAAGGTAAGGCACCCCAGCCAAGAATCAAACCAGAGAACATGTAGCTGTCAGGCAACAATGCTACCACTGCACTACTGTCTTTGCAAGGACACAAAAATACAGAAACCACAGATTTTATGAGGAACAGAGCAAGTATGACGGAAAAATCTGCAACATTTTTACAAATGGTGGTGGTGGGTAGGGAATTCAGGCTCTTGCCACCTGGGCCCAAGGTACAGGGTTCAAGACTTATTCTGTACCCACCACCATGTAGCACCTGGGGCATTTTAGACACACACACATACACACACACACACACACACACACACACACACTACCTGGGACAGGTAAATCCTTCCACAGCTTCGTTCGTTGAAGCAGCACTAAATACATCCTTCCACAGCTTTATTAAGCCCGCGAGATGTCCTTCCCTGACGAGACTCACAGCCTGCCGACGTTGCAGTCTGAGTCCGAACCCTTTCCTGTGACGGTCTATGCAGTTACAACTACATAGACTTCTGCACTTGAATGGTTCGTAATCCAAATTGCTGCTGAGACAGTCTGCTCATGCTCCAGACTGTCAGCAGCAGTCCAGATATCGGAAATGCTAGTGCGCATGCACGAAAGTCCACTATTTGCGATCGTCTTTTCTTTCTTTTTTTTTTTTGTGTTATTTTATTTAACTTTTCTTATTTTACAGCTGGGGGGAGCTGCAGTCCAATAGCACGGGCCGTCCCTGGCTTAAAGCCCCTCCAGCTCGCTTGGTGCATTATCTTTGCACCTTTACCACATGCACCAGATAGCCTAGGAGTAGATTTTAGAACAGGGTGCGTCATTTGTCTTTAGTATAAGAGTTGTGTCAGTAACCTCACTAGTATGCTGTCAACCTCATGGAGGATGATGTGGGTAACTACATGTACTTGCAGATGGTAGTGAAGATATTAGTATCAAATGAAAAGTCATTTTCTACAGGGACTGCCAAATTTTATTGTTGCTCATCAGTAGTATGTAAAATTTGATAGGGAATTTTGTCAGATATAGACACTGTAAGCTAGGTAACACTTACTGCATCATTCAGGTTAAGTGCCATTTTGAAGGGAGGTCTTCAGTGGGGTTAAGGTCAACTCTGCCAAGTTTAGTTATCTGCATGGTTTGTAAGCCAGACACCGGGGCCATTTTTAAAGGCAGAGAAATATGCAAAAAAGGAGTGGCACCAGGACAGATTTTTGAAGAACTCCATTGGTGACATAGGTTGGGGAAGGATACAAGTCCTCCTGTTCTAACCTGCTGTGTATAACCATACACCCTGTTGTGGACTGCGGTTGCTATGGCTTCCTTCACCTTCAGGTCATCAGTTCATGTACAATTCTGTCATCCGTGTCGGATGTTTGAGCCAGATTGTGGTAAACTACATGGGACATTCTTCCAGGGCAGTTTTACTTAACCTTTTTTATTTATTTTTGCCATAATCATATTGGAAAAATATGCTTGTGAGGTTGTTCTGCAATTATTGGGGTCTGTTGAAGGGTCTGCTTTCTGGGTTGGGGCTACAGTAGTCTGCTTTTGAGGTAGCCTGGTCTTAATGCTGTGTGAAGGATGTGTAATGGGTTATACTAAAATATTCTGATTACACAAATTTGGTTTCTTCATCTCCATCTGGTCCCATATAACTTAAATTTCTCATTATGGGGAACGGTTGTGATCATGTAGAAAATGTTCATTTTATTGAGCTTAACTAGGTGAGAGATGGTCTGAGGACTGTTTTAAATCACATCCTGGGCCATTACACAGACATTACATGGTTATATATATCAGGTGCATCAGTTATAATGAACTCTTAATGATGAATTAAGATAAATGGATAATAAAACAAATTTATTGCAAACAAAACTACAAATACAATATTCATCATAAGGAGATACTGAGCTGAGTGTTGTGTATATATGTGACGTTATGAACACCTATAGTGACAAACGAGAGAAATCCAGGAAAAGGTACACTAGGAATGGCTCTAACTTTTAATTACAGTTCATTTGAAAGTTTGGAGAGGTACATTGTCTAGTGGTTACAGCTTCTGCTGTCTAACAGTATGTGGTTTTCAGATGTGGTATCTTGAGCCAGGGACTTTTCATACCCAAAGCAAGAATCATATTCCAAACCAACAAGCCACTATTCTGTATGGAGTCTACCCATCTGGAATGATTTCCTCTTTTCCCATATGCTAAAGACATGCTGCATGTAAATTGGTGATCCTCCAAACTGCATGCAAGTTCACTTGCGCACATATCCCAAAATAGATCGACAACCCCTCCAGGTTTAGTTTCTCCATTCTGCACACAGATTGCAGGGAACGAGACTCTGGCTTCTATGAACTGGATTAAGAAGGTAATATGGGAATGAAAATAAATGAACTTAAAGTTGGGAAGTCACTGTGTGAGGGCAGAGAGGAAAGCTGGGGGAGGGGTTATTTAATATATATGGGAAATGGCACTATTAGTAGAAAAAGGAAGCCTATTTTACCACCATTAAAGCAGTCGGTGTGAAGTGATATTCTGAATATTACCTGAAGTTCTAATGACCCCTCTCAGCAAAGACATCCGCAGGGACATTACCTGTTCAGAAGGGGTATGCTCCAGAATTCATTTAGATAGATATTTAGTTATGATGTACTTGGATGGTTCTACCTACATTTCTTTCAAGTATTTTCTACCTACATTTCTTTCAAGTATTTTAAAGAAAGGAAAGTTCAGGAGTGGCGCATTTATAGAAAATCTCAAAACAAGGATTTTTGCTCTGAAAACAAATGGCGAATAACTTGGATAATGTGAGATTTTTTTTTAGTAGTGATAAGGTTATGAATCTGTCAAATGAACATTACAAAAAGGGAAGTATGAAAGCTGTTACAAAATTTAAAGCACTCAAATGTCAAAATAATTTTTTGTGGGGATAGGAGGAAGCAGTATATTAGCTTGGGAATTAGATCTTGGTAGTTACGGAAATGGGTGTATTAAGTGGGTGACATGCTTCTTTATCTGTCATCAGTGACAAAAATAGAGAACAGGATTTAGTTTTGAACCAGTCTAATAATCCTTTCCTATCTTGTAACAAAACTTTCAGTTTGTCCAGGGCTGATCTAGACACCTTCTCTGTTAATAACCTTCCTTGAAGTCCATCTTCAGTCTAGAAAGTAATGTAGCAGATAAAACACTACTTCACAGAACACAATACCCATGCTTGGTAACGCACAAAAAAAGTGCAAACTATTTAAAAATAGGTCATGACCAATAAGCTGCCAATGAACACAACTAAAACCACTAGGATGCTCTTTGGTACCCTTTAGTAAACTCAGCGGAATGAGTTTCTACATGGGCCACTTAATACACTCCTCAATCAAATTAAGACTCGTTTTCATGGTTGGGCCACTCCTTAAATATACAAGCCATATTAAGACTGGTGTTTGAGTTTTTCTCTACATTAAAAGTGTGCTACTGAATATTCAGTCCATTTACTGTTGAGCCCAGATAGGCACTTGAGATTCATTTTAATTTCCTTACCGCTAGCTAGAATGTCTTCCCACAATAGTTCCTAATTCAAATCAAAACACAGGTACGCTTCCGACTGCCATCAGTAACATCTGTGTAGAACATAAGAACACCAGTGCCAAGCCTAAAGAAGGCCTGATGAATTCCTCATACTGTACTCTGACTAGCCAGCCAAACTCTGGAATTCCATCCTTCTTTCCCTAAAACTGGAACAATGCCGCAAACCTTTCAAATGTCAACTAAATCCAAGCATGTGCATTTCCTGGCTTTGCCTATACTCAGTCTCCGGCATTATTCATAGGTGTGTACTAGGCTAATGGCCCTGGAGCCTTTACAAGCCTAGCCCATAGGATTACACTGGCATCGTGCCACCTGCCATTAGTTTCCAATGCCTCTGTAGAGTAAAGCCACTGATGTGATCCCTGGGGTGAATTTTCTATTTCCCATCCACTCATCAAGATTTCTCTTGCAGGGGCCAGTAAGGTGCTCTGCTTGACATGTATGGGAAGTCTATTCCATAGCATGGGCAGTTTTTTCTGGGTTATGAACTTGTCCCTCCAGCTTGTTCTGTTGATTATGGTAATGAGGCTGAGCTCTCTGGAGCATGTGGTGTGGAGGGAATGGGATTTCTTTAGGTGTCATCCTGATTCTATCAGTGGACACATGCAGTGTTAGCCAGAAATGTGCCTTCTTGGCAGTGTATCCTGGGAGTTGGCCTCATTTTAGGCACCACATCCATTGTCATTCAGTGACACTCTTGCCAAGTGAGCAAGTAGCAGGTTCTAGAGTCCCTGTCTTGTGTTTCTGGGCCTGAACTTAGTTCTGTGGAATAGGCTCCATTTATACTTCTTTGAGCTAATGGCTGCTGACTAAGGTTGAGATGATTCCCCCAAGTACTCCCCTGCTCATAACTATACACATTACTTTCACCATTGTAACATTTTGTAAAGTGCATGGTGGAAATTAGGCAGGCGCAGATGAGCAAGCTTTAGTTAGACGTGATGCTGCTATTGGCCTTAGTGCTTTTCCTGAGACATAACTCCTTGTTACATGTTCTGTTGATATCATGCTTAATGTTTACTGATTGTGGAGTTTATGCTACCCCATCTGCACTTTCGGGGGGGGGGCACAAGAGCTATCTCGCAGGAGCTAGGTCTTATTATTTTTCTGCTTTCCTAGGTTTTTCAGAGTCTGTGGCAGAATTTCTTCCTACCTCTAGCTTCCATCCTTCGTATGGAACTCTTGTATCCTATTGCTTTTGCTTGTATGTGTTATGTAAGATCCATGTTTCTCATGCATCGTAAACCTAAAAATCTGAATATTTCTCATTACATTTAATTTTCTTCTACCTTCCATTTCAAGTTGTGGCTAAAAAGAGGGTTTTACACCGGTCTACTTTTCCAGGAACATGCACTACAATAAAATCCTTATGCTCTTGAATTGCGTATTAATAGCCTTTCCCCTTAGACGTATTCTAATGCAGAAAGACCTTTGGTATATTCCAGTAATGCCGGCTGCTATAATAGGTTCATAGGTGTGTACTAGGCTAATGGCCCTGGAACCTTTACAAGTCTAGCCCATAGGACTACCCTGGCATTGTGCCACCCAACCTTAATTCCTAGTGCCTCTGTCAAGTAAGAGCCACTGGAGTGATCCCTGGGGTGAATTCTCTATTCCCCATCCACTCAAGATTTCTGGAGCGTGTGATGCGGAGGGATTGGGATTTCTTTAGATGTAGCATTTTTTAACTGTGCTGGGTCAGACATGGCTTTGTAAGTCAAGCAGAGATTGCCTCTAAGTAGGCAGTATGAGACGGAGAAGAGTTTTTTTGTCTGTCCATATAGGACAAGTGTTTAAGGCCTAGGATCCTCTTTGTGAGGTACTTTGCAGAATCTCCAGTTGTTGCAGGTGTCTAGTGAGGTACATGCCAAATGGGGCATTGTACTCTGGCATAATGAGGGAAGAGTAGAGGGAGACAATGACCTATTTCTTCCTGGATGCAAAACCCTTAGTAATGAAATGTGCCGCATAGGACTTTCTGACCACAGTGGCAATGTGGTAGTCAAAAGAGAGGTTGCTGTCTACCTGTGTTCCCAGATCTCTTATAATGCCTTCTGTGTTCATTGGACTACCATCAATGTGGTAATTCAAGGGAACTGTTTTTTCCCAAAGGGGATGAAGACACATTTTTTGGCATTGAGCTTAAGGCCATGGTTTTAATACCAGTCGTGGTCTCATTGAGGTCTTTCTGTAAGATGTCAACATCACTTGGAGTTAATAGCTCCCATCTTGCAATCATCTGTGAACTTTGTCAGCTAGAGTCCCTTTGTGTTGGCCTGGACTTCAGAGAAGTAGATGCTAAGCAGGAGAGGACCCAGGACCGAACCCTGTGGGACTCCACTCATGACTTGTTGGCAGTCTGACTTGGAGTCAGCTGCTTTTCCTCTGTGGGTTCTATCTGCGAGCCAGTTTGCAAACCACCTAGTGATATAGGGGTTGATGGCTAGTTTAGTAAGTTTTCTATGATTCCTGAGTGAGGAATGGTATCAAAGGCCTTTGACATATCAAGGTAAGGCTGTATGAACCATCTTAACTTCATCCACAGCTCTGGTGACCTGACTCAAAGAAGTCGACCAAGTTGAACAGGCATGATCTACCCTTCACAAAACCAAACTGTGTAGGATCCAGAGTTTGGCGATTCCCTATATCCTTGTTTGTTAGGTCCATGATGCATTCCATAGCTTTGCTTTGCATATCAGACTCGTCAGGCTAATGGGACGATGGTTCCAGGGGTCTGTATTCGCTCCTCCTTTGTGGAGAGGGATGAATGTAGCAGTGTGCCATTCGGTAGGGACAAATCCTGAGGTGAGGCTGAGTGAACAGGACACACAGGTGAGGTGCCTGTTCACTCTGTAGTTCATGTAGAACACAGCCAGGGATACTGTCGGGTCCTATAGAAGCTGTACTCTTGGCCTTGGACAGTGCTGGTTTAACCTGTGCAGCTGTAATACTGGGTGCCTGGCAATCTACTGGTATTTTGATTGTTCCTTTGGAGAGGAGAGAGGGGTAAAGTTAGCAGTGAATCTGTCCGCCAGTATATATGCAATATCTGTTGGCTCGGTATATTCTACAACTTTGTCTACTGATAACTTGTAACTGTGACTGTTCTCATCTCAGCATTTAATATGTAACTTTTATTGTTCTCACTTTCAGGATTTTGCTTAACTTTGCCTACTGCCACCTTTTCTTGCACTTATTTGTTTCTTTATCTTCCTGCAGTACTTGCCTTTCTGTAACACTATATTTTCATTCCTTCTGAACCTGTGCCTCTTTTCTATAGTCTCCTCAAATTTTAGTTTCACCTTTTGTATTTGGAAGTTTGTAAAATGATGAGTGTAGGATTAATGCAATTTACACATTCCAGTTTCACATGAAATGTATAATAACGTTACATTAAAATTTTGTAATGCATCTTAACTGACTTTGCATTTTTACAAGCCTTGTAGCTGGTATGATATTTGAAGTTTATCTTCAGTGTACTTGGGTGCTTTTCTCCCTGGGCATTAAATTAGAAACTGGTCTTGCACTCGGACGTTTCCAGTCAACAAATGCAAAAGATAAATTAGTGTGCCACATGTTGCTGTCTTCCCTTGCTTTCAAAATTCTTTCATGACCGTTTCTACTCCAGCATGCAGGTTGTTTGACACCTCATGTAATTGCTCTTTGGTCCCATATTCAGGGTTGCTAGTCATCCACAATAGAAATGCTAGCCTTTAATTCACTCCTCAGACTTAAAGGTATACTTAAAAGTTGCCTAATTATACCTTCAAAGAGATCAGTTTCACTGTTTATTGAAATGTTACCTGAAGACCCTAGCAACTCTTACAAAAAGTCACTTTCATATGTAATGGCAGACTGTCAGAAACACAAAATTAATGCAGCATCATGGCATGTAATGTGCCCCCCCCCCCCCCCCCCACATCCTGCATCTGAGTTATCAAATACTTTGTTGGTCTAGGCTGAAAGATGTCGCCTATTTCCTCTCTCATTGCCTTGTGATATTATTTTTAGATATCTTTAGTTGCTCTGTGTATTGAATCTACCTTGAACTTTACAACTATTGGCATATTACCTGTTTACTTTAGGTTAATTACATTGTGCAGAGTTGTTTTATAGGTATTGCGTCGTACTTTGAACTACATTAGCAAACATACACTGCTTCATAAAAGTACAGGCATAAATTTATAATACAGAATTACAATTGTATCCCATAGTTTTACAGCTACTTGAGTAGTTTGTCAATAACATTTTGTTTCTCGTTAAGGTCCTAGATGAAAAGAACCCTCAGACCAGCCTACCTTTATGATTAACAAATGAATAAATGACCTATTATTTTTTCTCTCTCCTCATTAGTTTATCCCTAGCTGTTTACTCGGCCTGAACATTCTTCTACCAGTCTACCATTTGGTGTCCCTTGCATCTCTTCAGTACTTACCTGATCTCAGTCAGCAGGCTTGTCAATTTATTTCCGCTTCTAAATCAAGACACTTGAATCAGACGCCATTTAATAATAGTCTTTACATGGAGTGTAATTTAGTGGAGTACTGTAAATAGTACACTGTCTGAGACAGCAGAACCTATGGTACACGTAGAGTTAGTTACAGGGGTTGGCCTCTGGAAAAACTTGAAGCTGGCGGTGAGCATTACTGAATTCATTTTGTTTGTTCTTGGATGTGATGTTTGTATTCCATATTTTGATATTAATTACCCATCTCCCTCACCTACTATCACAAAGTACTTGCTTCAGCCATTAACCTGTCATACAATAACACCAGGTTGTAACCCAGAGTTGAGGTATCTCTCTACATTCTTCTGCCATGTGATATATTTGTCAATAGCTTTTTATTATTTGAGCACTTTTCCATTTCCTTTTACTCAAGGCTAAATCTTTCTGTAGAGATATTAAGTTGGGTACTTCATCTGGGCACGTGGCTTTCCATTTAGGAGCTTTTCTTTTTTTCTCAAAATTTCTGGTTGCTACTTTGTCCTATTTCATATCCTTTTATAACAGAGCTTCTTACGGTTTTAATTCTTCTAGCCATTCAGCATCTTTATGTTCGACAGGGTCTTCATAAATACTTCTCCAGTTGTATCCATTTCTTTTTTTTTGTGGTGGTTTTATTGCTGTCACTTTTTTCTAATTTTTCATAAAAAGCTTTTGGTTCATCACTAAATAGCTTATTCTCTTCTCTGTAGTTAATCTGCATAACTTTTAAATTGTCCTGCTTGCGTAGATATGCTTAGTTTAATTGGAAATGGTATGTGACAAATCCTGTTCTATTTAATACTATCTTGGTTTTATCGCATCTACTTTTCTAAGACATTTTTTTCTTTTTGCTTTTCTATATTCTAACAGTGATACTTTTTGCCTTAGTTGCTTTATAGTTTTCTCTGTTCAATACTTCCATGGTGTCCTCCTACCAGTTTATTCCCTTTGCTTATTGGGATAACACATTTATCAACTGTTTAGCTGCACGGGAACATATCCTATTCATTTCTGTTATATTGCAAGGATTTCTCATATGGTCCAATTTACTGTGCTCATCTGTTTTACCAGTCTTAACATTTTGGATCTTATTTACTTCCAGGTATCTCTTTCATCTCTATTGTGTTTTATCCATGTCTATTAAATCAGCAAGGTCTTCCTTTACATTTTCTTCTGGACTGAGAGCATCATATTTACTCCCTTTACTGCTATTTTCATTGCAGTGCAATTCTAACTGGACTAAGATTCCAGAGCCTCACCCTGTGACATCTGTAGCTGCATCTTTTGCTCCTACATCTGGGGCTTCATTGGGTCATCATATTGTACAATATCATCTTTGTCAATTTCCACTGTTTCTTACTCTCTCCCTTGCTGTCCAAGTCTAGCTTTATTGTTCTGCGAGTTTCCTACCAAAGACTCTGACCTTGATCTCTGGCATATCTTCATATACCTACTGCTTCTCCATCCTGGGATTTAGTGGCCTCAGATGTTGCAATGTTTGTGTGTAGGAGTTTCCACACCAAGTCCTTTACTTTGCAGGAGGTCAACTACTTCATTATCTGTCTGATTTTTGTTTTTGCATTTCTTTTTTGTGATCTTTGCACTGTGAAATGTACCATCTCTGGGTATCTTTTTCTATATTTCTATTTACATATCTTTGGAAATGCATGGCTGGAAAATATCCTTATGTTCATATTAACCGAAAAAACTACTGTGCTGTAGTATTTACTAGGATGTATTTCCTATTATGCACTAGCATTTACTTCCAGATTTAACCAAAATCGGGACAAAGGCTTATTCTCTGCTGAACCATGACCAATGGAGTCATTTGTTACCCCCCAAAATTTCTGACTCTGCTTGGTGGCAGTTTCATCTTATTAAAAGTCACAAACAATTTTTATTAAAAACTGGTCTTCGTTAAGAAAATGTATTTAGTTTGCCATTTTAACTTGGAAACTAAGCAAATATGTCATCTTGGACTTCTCATGTTTTAAAACTTTTGTTAATTAAATGTGATGAGATAAACAGATATGTATCCAGTCCCATGATTGCAGATCTATATGTATAATCAATTTTGAGGAGACTCATACCACCTCTAGAGCTTGGAATGCATAATCTTGGTATTCAATGATTTTTATATATCATTTAAGTGTGAAGCATTTTTGTTTGTTAAATTGACCCAATTCTTTTTGGAGCCAGTCATAGTAAAGCTAAGAACAGGAAGAGGATTTTATCCCTAGGTGTTTTGGCAGTTTTCAAAATTAATGATGTTCTTCATCTCACATTGCTGCAGTCCTTACTTATGGGTAGTCCGCTGTCCTCGGTCGGCCCGAATACCAAAGTATTAGGCTGACGGTCATGGGCGCTCAGATCTGACATCAGAGCGTCAGGGTATAAAAGTGCATGACCGACATCATATCCTCAGTCTTTTTTGCCGCATGGTCCGATGCAGAAGCAGCGTTGCAAGTGCCGTTCGGCGTTCTGAAATTTTTCGAATTCGGAGTTTCAGACCGATACCAAGTTGGGCTAAGTACCCCGTTGGGGAATATTTTTGTTTTTTCTTGCCTCAGTTATTTACCGGATGTCAGAAAAAGTGAATAATTGTATTTCTTGTGGGAAACAGATACCGCATAGGGATTACCACTCTCTTTGTATTCCTTGTTTGGGACCGGAGCACAACGTAGTCGGGTGTCGGTTTTGTGCTAGGTTCAATAAGCGCACTATAAAACGGAGGTTAGATTGCGCTAGGTTAGTCTTTGGCAAGCGGTGTAATTATAATATGCCGTCGGATACTCCGACGCCCGCTTCCACGAAGAAGCGCAAAGACAAAACTGTGAAGCCTAGGCAGGATGATTCGTCTGTTTCGGACGCCGGTACATTAGAAGCTACAGGGGAACAGGTGGATCCGGCTGAAGTTTCTGTTGAGACTCAGGGAGAAACTTTGATTTTGCAAGAGGTGGCTTCACAGGGATCAGGTCAGGCGGAAGGGGCCTCACAGGTTACTATTCTCCCTACTGTGCCTAGGGTGGTTAGGCCTTCTGCTACTATTTCTAAGGCTCCTTCTAAGGGCAGGTCTGTTTTGCCTTCCTCTGGTGTCAGTACTGGTTCCTCAGGGTCAGTGCCTAAAAAGCACATGCTTAAAATGGCAGAAGATTTGATTACTTTAATTAGAGGTTCTATGCCCCCTCCTGATAAGAGGCCCAGGGTAGAGCTAGAGTTGGAAAGTTTGGAGCAGGCCTCAGATGATTCAGAGTCTTCTGTGGAAGACATTCAAGATTTTCCTCCTTATTCGGATTCTGATGCAGAGGATTCCACTCCTTCTGCTTCTCCTCCTGAGGATTTTTCTTTTTCAGAAACTTTACATTCCATGAGGGAGCATTTTAAGTGGGAAGGACAGGATTTTTCTGATTCCCGGAAAAGGCTTAGGGAATTTTTGTTTTTACCACAGCATAGACCCTTAGCTATACCTCCAGTTTTGGATGTTGTGCAAGATGTTTTCTCGGAGGCTTCCCTTATTCCAGATTCTGTGCCTCCTGCGCCAGTCAAACCAGACAGGTATTACAGGGTGCCTGAGGCTCATAAATATCTGTATAAAAGTCCTAGGGCAGACCCAGAAACTATTAGTCAGGGGCCTAAGGGTGTTAGAGCTTCTGTTGTAAAAAATCCGGTTCCTCTAGATAAGGAAGCTAGAGCTTTGGATAGATGGGGTAAGAAGGTGTAAACCTCTTCTACGTTAGCGATGAGGGCTTTAAATTGCCAGTTTCATATGTTGAAATATCAGAATTTCCTTCTCTCTCAGCTAAAATCTAAAGTGGATGCTTTAGCAGAGGGTATTGAGTGTAAAGAACTGCAGGATTTGGTACATGTCTCTGAACAGGTGGGCAAGCATTCTTTACAGTGTGGCTTTGATGCTTTACAGGCTTCTTCTAGGGTGGCTGCCACTGGTTCAGTTATTCGAAGGCACTCCTGGCTTAAGGATCAGAATTTGTCTGAGCATGTTAAGACTAGAATTCTGGATGCCCCTTTACAGTCTGAAGTTTTGTTTGGTCCTCCTGTAGAGTCTGTATTAAAGAAAATGGAGGACAAGGCTAAGTCTATGCAGACTGTTAAAGATTTTTTGCAGGTGCAACCTCCAAAGTTTAGTAGAAATTGGCCTACTAAAGGATGGACTTACCCTTCTTCTGATTCTCAGTCTAGGGGCAGATCTAGATGTGGTAGGGGCAGAGCTCAGAGTTCCTTCAGACCTAGAACATGGAGTTCGCCTGCACAGTCTGCAGGTGAGGGCAGGGGCCAGTCCTTTCGTAAACAGGCCCAATGACCTGCATTTTCAGCTGCCAGATTCCTCTTGCCTGGCAGCTCCTTTGGGAGGAAAGTTAGCACTTTTCAAGCAAAACTGGCTTTTAGTCACCCAGGACAAATGGGTATTGGACATTATAAACCGAGGCTACAAGTTTTATTTCCATACATTGCCTCCTTTCAAAGGCATGCCAGATGTTCCTCCTCGGCAAAGGTTAGAGGCTCACAAACAGATTTCTTTACTTCTTCAAATGGGAGCTATACAGCCAGTTCCTCTGTCAGAAGTGGGCCTAGGATTTTATTCTCGCCTGTTTCTAGTTCCAAAGAAAGGGAACATGTGGAGACCGATTTTGGATTTATCTATCCTCAACACTTATCTGGACATTCCAAAGTTCAAGATGCTGACGTTACAACAGCTTTTACCTCTGTTGGGAAAAGACCACTGGATGGTAACTCTGGATCTCAAAGAGACTTATCTTCATGTTCCTATCAGGCCCAGTTGCAGGAGGTACCTGCGTTTTCGAGCTGGAAATTTACATTATCAGTTCTCTGCATTGCCCTTTGGCTTATCTACTGCGCCCAGAGTGTTCACAAAGGTTCTGGCTCCAGTGATAGCCTTTTTCAGGTTAAGAGGAATACAGATTTATCCTTATTTGGACGATTGCCTGATTATTGCTCAAGACAAAGACGAACTTCTTCATCATCTACAATATGTGATGGCAGTGTTAAGATGCCTAGGGTATTCTGTGAACGAAACAAAGTCCAGTCTAGTACCCTCTCAGGACATGTGCTTTCTGGGTGTGAGACTGAATACAGCTTCCCAGATGGCTTTTTTGACCCCGGACAAACAAAGAAGCCTTTCTCTATTTCCATCAAATGTCTCTACGGTCCAGGCTGACTGCAAGGACAGTCCTTCAAGCCTTGGGGTTCATGGCATCTTGTATTCTGGTGCTTCCCAATGCCAAACTGCATATGAGGAAGCTTCAATGGTATCTCAAAAATGTATGGACACAACACTTTCAAGATCTAGACACTGTCATTCAGATAATACCTTGCATTCAGAAGGAATTTTTGTGGTGGGCTCAGGAATGTCACCTAAACAAGGGACTCTCTGTGACCCGACCAGAGGCGAGTCAGATTCTAACGACAGATGCCTCGGACAAGGCTTGGGGAGCACACCTCAATGGAAAATGGGTTCAAGACACGTGGCCTGTCAGACTTCAACATTTGCATATCAACTTGAAGGAGATGTTAGCAGTCCAGTTTGCATTAATGGCTTTCAAGGATTTCCTTCACCCAGGGCAGGTGTTGATTCAAACAGACAACACTACTGTCATGTGGTACATCAACAAGCAAGGGGAACCCATTCATACCCACTTTGCAGGCAAGCGATGATTTTGTGGGAGACTGCTCTCAGTTTACACCTCAATCTTCAAGCAAGGTTTCTGCCAGGAGCACAGAACTCCTTAGCAGATGTGTTGAGCAGACAGATAGTGGATCCTCACGAGTGGAAATTGGATCCTCATGTATTCCAGCAGTTGACAGTGTTATGGGGGACTCCAGACATAGATCTGTTCGCTTCTCCACTAAATTACCAGTTGCCAAAGTTTTGCACAAAAGGTTTCATCACACAGCTTGGAAGGTGGATGCTCTATCATTCAGTTGGAACAATCTTCATGTTTATGCCTTTCCACCTCTGCCTCTCCTCCCCAAGGTACTCTTGAAGGCCAGACAAGACAAACCATCCATGATTCTGATAGCACCGGATTGGCCTCGACAGCACTGGTACCCACTTCTGAGGAGTTTAGTAAGGAGTCTCCATGGCCTCTACCTTTAATTCCGCATCTTTTGTCTCAGGAGGGCAGTCACTTCCTCAATGTCAGGATTCAGTCTCTGCATCTAACAGCTTGGCATATTCTGTTTTAGACCCTGGAGGGTCTCAGCTGCCACGACAAGTTTTGAATGTTATTTTGGAGGCCAGAAGGCCTAGTACAAGGAAAGTTTATGCTGATAAATGGAGGAGATTTTTTATTTGGAGCAAAGAGAAGGATTTTGATGTTTCCAAGCCTAATTTAAGTGCTTCTCTTCAATATCTTACTGAGTTACTGGACAAAGGTTTGTCTTTCTCCCCTATAAAGATTCATGCTGCAGCCATTTCTGCTCACTATGATTGTGACCCTCCTTTATTCTCTCATCCTTTGTTTAAGCAATTTCTTAGAGGGGCAAAGAACATAAGACCCCCACGTAGAGCTCCTACTCCTGCTTGGGATCTCAATTTTGTGTTGGAAAAACTTGCTCTACAACCTTTTGAGCCTGCAGCTACGGCCGAGTTAAAGTATTTGTCTTGGAAAACTGCCTTTTTGTTGGCCATTACTTCTGCAAGAAGGGTTTCTGAATTACAGGCCCTTATGGCAGTGGAGCCTTTCCTGATTTTTCATAAGGATAGGGTATCTTTGCGTACTAATCCTTCCTTTATGCCTAAAGTGGTTTCTAGTGTGGCCTTAAACCAAACTATTCATTTGCCTACTTTTTATGCAAACCCCCAAAATAAAGGGGAGAAGATTTTGCATACTTTGGATATTCACAGGCAGTTGCGTTATTATTTGAGCAGAACCAAGGAGTTCAGACAGTCTCAGCAGTTGTTTGTTTCTTTTGCTTTGGGTTCTCAGGGTAAACCTGTTTCAAAACAAACTATTTCTAAGTGGATTGGGTTTTGTATTTCTTTCTGTTATTCCCATCATGGCAAGGAGATTCCGGCTGGAATCAGACCTCATTCCACTAGAGCTACTGCCACCTCTACTGCCTTTCTAAGGGGTAGCTACAAAGATATTTTGGAAGCAGCTACTTGGAGTTCAGTACATACTTTTCTAAGCATTACCACCTTCCTCTTTATTCTAAGTCTAGGGCTGGATTTGCCACTGCAATATTACAGGGCATTTTAGCAGCCCCTAATGCTTTATGATTTTGCCATCCTCCCTTTCCCGTTGCTTTGGGATTCTACCCATAAGTAAGGACTGCAGCAATGTGAGATGAAGAACATAGTACAGTTTTGTACCTACCATAAATGTAGATGTTCGAAGATCCACATTGCTGCAGTCCAATTTACCCTCCCTCCTTCCCCACTGTAGTTTGGCATGGTTATATGGTTTGTGTGATGGTTGTTGTTGGGCCTGTTTTTGGGAGGTATTCTGTTTTTGGCTGTGGCCTTTCTTTTTAGGGCCTTCTGACATCTGGGGCAAGAAAAGACTGAGGATATGACGTCGGTCATGCGCTTTTATACCCTGACGCTCTGATGTCAGATCTGAGCGCCCATGACCGACGTCAGCCTAATACTTTGGTATTCGGGCCGACCGAGGACACCGGACTACCCATAAGTAAGGACTGCAGCAATGTGGATCTTCGAACATCTACATTTATGGTAGGTACAAAACTGTACTTTACTTTTCTTGAGTATTCTTTACTGAGCTTCATTCTCATTTGTTCATGCTTTATTTCCAACTCTTCACATATTCCAAATTTTTTTTTTTAAATTCCCTCCTGCTCAAGTTCCTTTATTTCACATTCCTATCCCAGGTTGATATTTCATGCTGTTGTACCTTTCCTTTTTACATGCTTGTTTTGCATATATTTATCAAGAACAAATATTCTTCTATAATGTGAGAATTTTAAATATTTGTAGTTATATTTTCAATAGCAACCATAAACACTTGGTAAGAATGACAAAATATATATTTTACCAAAAACAGTTCAATTTTTAACTCAAGCATATGTATATATTTAGCCATTTCATGTATTTGTTGGTTATATAGATAAAAGTAGACTTAGTTCTGTATTCAGTAAGTTTATTATATTTTTACATAAATAGACACTTGATGTATGGGTTTTTGTATGACCTTGTGACAACTGCTTGAAGTGATTTAACACAACTTGTACATAAAGATGTAGTCTGAAAATAAGACTAAACCTTATTTTTAGTGTTACTGTTTTTCCTTTGTTTTCTAAAAAATATTTCAAGCCTGCATAAACTACAGTATTGCTGGTGGTTCCCTTCCCATTTGTTCTGCTTTTAAACACGGTGGATTTTAAGCTGCACACCCTAGTGTAAATTGAGCTTTAATAAGCTCCTCCCTTTCTACACTGCTGCTGATATCCTGAATTTATTTGCCTTTTCTTGTGCTTGTATTGAAAGTGCATTTTACCTAGTCATTGTCTGGACTGCCGATTTTACTTTGAATTCATTCTCTAGCTAGCTGTTGGATAAAGTAATATATTTTTACACCCTAGCAAGCATTTCTTTTCACATAGAGGTCAGTGGGTTTCCTATCTAGTGCACTGGGAGATAGCCTGGTCTGTTAAGGTTGGAGAAACACTTAAGATTGGATGGAGGGCTTATTAATCAGCTTATCTTGTTTTTAGTGCCTTTATAAATTCTGGCAATTGAGTGGCTCTTGGCAAATTTATACTAAGTGAAGTACTTTTTATTGAATAATCATACTTTTATAAGCTGTTTAAAGGAGCCTGTTATATCTGTATATTTAAGTCTGTGGTAGCATTTTACTCTGGACACTCCTATATTCTACTTTTACATTAGGAAGACTGGAATTATTCACCTGGTGGCAGTAGATGTTCACCTGTTCTATCTGAGCTGGAAAACGCACAAAAGGGCTCCAAGTAATTTTTTTTGTACTTCTGTTAATATACTGTGACTGTACTTCAGCATTTTCAAGAAAACAAAAAAAAAACTGCTGCTGCTTTAAGTAGTTAATTGTACTGTATTACATTACCTACAACTAATGGATATAGTTTGCATGGTTTTCTGCACTCTTGTGGCACAACTGTACTTATCTAACCTGTCGAGTTTGGAATTGCTGGTGGAAGGTTTATTGTGTGCTTTTCTGATTGGTAGTTAGCTTAAAACTTCTCTCTGCACATATTAAGTCTCACATTTGTGTGGTGCTGCTCTTCATTCAGACGGAAAAGCCTAGAATCTCAATTTTTCCCTGAACGACTGTTTGTGAAACCCTTCCAGGCTTTTCTGCTGCTCTAGGAGCAACTCTGTTATGCTCTGAGCAGCGTAGCCTTATTGATCATCCTTGGCCTACACAAAGTATAGCTCCCCTCAGTCCTGTCAAATTAACCCATTCCCTTCCCTAATAAAACAGATTGTGTGCTATCATGAACGGGCAGTTTTCCATCATCTCTGGCCAGCCTGATAGACATGGGCATCTTTTGGCAATGTAGCCATTGTCATGTATACTGACAACCACTTACTCCTAAAACAAATACTTTGAGGGAGATGTAGTTACAGTTTGAAACTAGAAGCAAGACTCTCACATAAGGACAAATCAAATGCCAAACAGTTTTAGTGCACACACTTCCCACACAAAAGTTGGACACGACATGTAAACCCACATATATGGAGGTACTCACTAGTAACTTGTCAAAACATCAGAGGCCTCGCAAATGGGAACCACCTACACACAACAATGCAAAAAAAAAAAAAAAATACCCACACTAGTGTCTCAACAAATAAACCCATAATGTATAACACTAAAAATCTAATATATTGGTCATAGCCGACACACTTGTGAGATGCGTGGATGTTCCCCTCATCAAGGTGGATAAGGAGAGGATTACAGTTAGCTTCCTGTCAGGTGCCAGGATCCATCATGTCACTCAAGCACTCAAGTCAATCAACCACAAGAACCAGTATGACTGTCATAGTCCATGTGGGGGTGAGTGCCTTGAGATGCCCCTCAAGGGACTACATGAAAAGAGGGTATACATTCATTTACTCTATGAAACTATCCCTGAAAGTTAGATTTTCTGAACCAGAATGTCTATTTTCAAAGTGGCGAATGGTCGGAATGTCGTACAAAACACCAAATGTGACATTTCCGACCGCTCTGCCACCTAAACAAGTGCTACCATGGGTCAAAAAAGGGGGGGGGGATATTGTGCGTTTCGCATATGTGTTTCGCAGTTATGAGAACCTGCTGCACTGCTTTCGCACATTTTCCGGTCGGCCATCCACTGGCCGGTCAAATTAATGTACACCAAAGAGACATGACTGAGCTCTGTGTCACAGCAGGTATAAGCCTAGCCTTAAGCACATTATACCTTTTTTCCAAGGATGATGCCACAATACAAACAAAAAATGATCGACTAACAATTGGTTTAGCTTCTTATATCAATCCAAGGGGATCCACTATTTGTCATCCTGGGAAGAGATGGTCGACAGCCCAGTCTGCTTTGCTAGAGATGGTCTGCACCTGTCTCCTCTAGGCTTTTGATACTGGCAAAGGTATTAGCCCACTCCTATTGTGCCTTTTTTAGGCAGTGTCAAAATAACCTTCCAGCATAACAAAATCCTGTCTAGATAAATTCAAGGTGCTGTGGCTTAATGCTAGATGTCCAAACTGCACTCCTTGGAAGCACTCCTTACTTTGGAAGATGCTGACATCTATGCAGTCACCAAGACATGGTTCAAAGGCATGGAAAGCACCCCAGCTGTGCAGTGCTACAATGACTTCCATATGTTCACACCACAGAGCATGAAAGAATCAAAGGAGGAAGTGTATCCATCTTCCATTAAGGATAAATACACCTCTAGACTGGTCAAACTGTTTGACTCTCTTGAGCTCTCTGTCCAATTTGACTATAGGCAAAGCTCCCTACCACATCACAGGTAGGTAAAGGTCTCTCAACATGAAAAGGGAAAAGCATACTACATACCTGGACTTTCTGGAGCCACTTGCCATATAGCCCAACACCCTACTCATGGGTGACTTAAATTATCCTATCATGGACTGATAAAATGTACGCAACCTGAAACATGCTGGCTCAGAGGTTCTTTGGCTTTGTCATTGCAAATGCTCTGAAATACCTAGTAACACACCCACAAGAGGGTCAAATGTCCTGGAGAACAGTACTCTATAACATGGGAGAGCATTGCCGTACCACCCCCCCCCCCCACCCCGGTGTGATGTCCTCTGTGAGATCGGACCATAAATCTGTCTTGTTTGATACAATTATAAAACCAGATACCCCATCAAATGCTTAAGAATTTTTCAAAGGCAAATTACTCCCAACTAAGTGATGGCATAAGAAGTTTCAAAGCCACCTCGAATGCAGATAAGACTCCTGTGCAGAGGTGTGCACCAATGTTTGTGTAACCATTTAAGCAGTTGTATAGAACTGGCTGCACCTGACTAGATTAATACCAGGTCTTGCAGAAGACAAAAAACAAGACTTCATAGTGAACCCCTATTATAAACAGGTTATACAACAAGAGAAAGAAACTAATGTCCAAAACAAGAGGGAAACTGGGTCAGCAGAGGAAGAATTCCCTCTCTAGCTTAGACAAATTAGAGATCTTGTCTAGTACCCCAAAGCTAAATAAAAAGTAAAAATAGCATCCCTAACCAAGGATAACCATAAGGTGGTATTAACTACGTCCAAAATCTAAAATAGAATGCCCATCTATGTGCTGAACTGGTTGTGGATGGCATCACCCAAACTCAACTGTATATAATAGCCAACTTGCTAGCTGACAGATTTGGAGCAAGTTTATCCCCCTGTCCACTGCAGTCATCCAAAATGTGTTACCCTTCCTCAGCCTATTATCTCAAGAGCAAGTCATCTCCGTGCTCTCCAAGGCCAAAAACAGCATCACTGGGACCAGACAACATCCCAGGTTGCTTTTTAAATTACTTAAAATCATGATCTAGAAGATCTAGTTGGATCTCTGTTTAACCACAGCCTGCGAATGAGCTATGTTCCGGCAGAATGGAGGATGGCAACAGTAATCCTTCTGCACAAAGGAGGACCATGAACTGACTCTGGGAATTATAGGCCCATAAGCTCGACTAGTCTCATCTGCAAGGCCATGGAAAGAATCATAATGGACTTTAACAAGGACACTGGTAATCTCCAAACTCTGGGCCCAACCCAGTTTGGATTAAAGGTAGATAATTCTTGTTAAACATGGTTGATCTCTTCAAGAATGTCACCAAGGCCCTTGACAAGGGAAAGACTGCATGCTTCCCATCTCGACCTAGCCAAACTGCAATCCCCCAGTCGGGTATTAGAGAAACACTCCCAATTGGGAATTAACCCCTGCATTACCAGATTTGTAGCCAACTGGCTCACTGACAGGACACTCAAAGCAGACGACTTCACCTCTAGAAAAAGACCCGTCACCAGTGGCATACCACAGATTTCTTTGGTAGCCCTCTTTTTCTTCAGAATTTCTTTCTCAGAAGCACAAACAAACTTAGATCGCCTGTGGCTGACCAAATTTGCTGACAAATGCAAATTAGGAACAATCATAGTCCCCCAGTGGTGATAATATACTGCAGGAAGCGTTGACGCAGACAAGTGATTGGTGTCGAAGCCACAGCTTATATGACTGGTAACACAGCTGCACTGATATGTGAATGTCTGTCTAGTGCTGCTAAAGAAATATTCATATATTTAATATTTAAGCCTCACATTTTTCTAACTACTTCAATAACCAAGTAACGCACAACACGTCACCTCATATTAAAATTCACAGAAGAGCCAATACAATTCTGCTGGTAGTTATGTAAGTTAGATTACAAACCTGCAGAGATCTGCTGCAGTGAATGAGTTAGACTGCACACTTCAGGTAGTTACTGGACAGCCTAGTCTGACGAGACTGTACATAAGGGTGTCTGAAATTTCAAAGACTGTTAAATGCAATCCCCAAAAGAGCAGAAGTACAATTGAAGATGTGTAAGAATATAATCCCAGGGCAGCTTTATATCAGAGTAGTTTCTCTGTACTGAGATCTAGCACCCATGGCGGTAGTATGTGTGTGTGTATACAAATAAAATCTATATGAAATATTTTATTATATATAATTTGCTGTAGCCTGGAGTGGGGGATGCTTTTAATGGATTCCTAGTGATTTTTGAAATTTGCTATCTTAATGTAACTTGCAGTTTATATTGTTTTATATCTGAACTGCACTTTGTTTTAGCACTGGGATGGCACAAAGCTCTGTCTTGGAATTTGTCTTGCTCTCTGTTCATTAATGGGTTTACTTTTTATATCAGCCTTGTATGCTAGTGACATTATCCTTTTTTAAATAATTTTTTACATTGTCAGAATATTTTTTTTTTTTTAAATATAATGCCATTTACTGATTTGATGTCCTTTTCAGCATTAAATTGTACTGGTGGTGGTTGTGTCTTTCGGCTTTTCCCGGTTAGGGGTCACCACAGTGGAACTCCGGTCCACTAATGATTGTCAGTAGATTTTTACGTGCCGAGCTGCCGGCCCTGACGCTACTCTTATTGTATATTTTGTACACTTGTATTTTCAACCAAAAGGGGGAATATCCTCTTATTGTATACTAACGGCTGTAAAGTCTACAATCTGTATGCTACTACTCTGTAATGTCTCTCTTGTAAATTTTTCTTCTCTGTAAACTTATGGAGTTTTTCTCCCCAGGACTCCACTGAAAATGGACACTTGTCCAGTCAGACTATCCTGGCCAACAAATGTTAAATAATTTTTTTGACTTTGGGCCTTTTATCCATGCTCATGACAAAAAAGGGACTGTGAAACAACTTACCTGCCTAGTTAAGGAAAAAACTGCAAGCTTCTTTTTACTTTTCATTATTTTACTTTTAGGTATGTTTAGAAGTGAACCATCAAACAAGTAAAACAGTTGTTATGCAGTAATGCACAAATTCTATTAACAAGGGAGAAAATATGTCTTTCCGTACTAGCAAACTAAAGTTGGTAGGAGGCAATTAAAAGGGTATTGAGACAGGGAACTAAATAGAGAAAGTGGTAAAGATGATGGCATAACTAACAAATGGCGTGGAAAAAAGTTGGATTATACAGTAAGTAAAAATGGCCAAAACAGTTAATAGAATCAAAGGCTTCTAGTGAAACTATAATTCTTTAGAGAAAGTCAGTAAAGAGGGGTATGTGGCAACTAACTGATTGTGGGGAGCACTCTTTCCCCTGGGTCACCAGTTGCAGTTGGACCAGCATTGCAGAAATTGGGGATTTATGGATTGTAGTGCACAAAACATATTACATACTTTATAAATGTAACATAGTTGCACAATTTGGCACCATGAATGTTTGAATCCTGTCACAACATACCCCTATGTAAATGGTGGTTCACAACTTCTATATGGTACATGATGGGACAATAATACAAGATACGTGGTTGTGGACAGATACGTTGATAATGTAAAACAAGCACAATGCTGGCTCTGGAATAAAGAGTCGTATCTTATGTTAAGTGCTTTTCATTTACTGCGTTAGTAAACATCAGACAACATCAGTGAAACAGTACAACAGTTAAATAGTTAAATTTGGCGCCCTTTTTCTGCAACAGGAAATGACGCCACAAACCTAAATATGCTACTTCCATTGCATGTACCATTATTCATAAATAAATATGTATATGAATAAACATTCTAAATACTCATTTTATCTACTTAATGCTTTTAATTTTAAAATACTATTAATACTGCAGAGATCCTTTTAAAATTAAAAGCATTAAGTAGATAAGGGTTGCTTCAATAATTATAAGTATTGTTTAAGTTAATAAATGAATATTTTATTTATGGATATACATGTATATTTAATATTTTAAGCAGCTAAGTATAATTTTTAATTTACACAGTTGCATATATTGTGCATTTTTGGTGTATTTAGAATGTTTAGTCAAATATTTACTTTGTGAATAATGGTACATGCAGTGGGGGAAGTAGCATATTTAGGTTTGTGACGTTATTTCCTGTTGAAAAAGGGTGCCAAATTTTAAACTATTTAACTGTTGTAAATCTATTTCACTGATTTTGTCTGAAGTTTGCTAATGCAGTAAATGAAAAGTGCTTAACATACGATACGAATCTTTCTTTATTCCATAGCCAGAATTGTGCTTGTTTTATAGTAGTTTGTGCATTTTTATTTTGTTTTTTCGTACACTAACGTGCCATGGTGAGTGAAAACTTATTTGGACATTACAGTGGGGACCACAGGATGCACACTTGTGTTGAGTATTTTCCAGATTGTGGTGCAATGCCTACAATGTATACCATTATTGATATTCACAAAGATAATGCTATTAATCTCTGAAGTCCTAAACTAATCAATAACTCTGAAGTATAAATGATTTTTAAAATGCAAAGCTTATGTGCACATAACTCCAGAGTAATGCCAAATTGGGTAACTCCTTATCCATGTAGTTACATTCTTGTGAAAGTATACACAAATGTACAAGGAGTGGAAGTGTCTGGCATGCCCAATGTCCTTTCTGGAATAGTCATGCTTACCTAGCTCCTTCATCCATGCTAATATGTGGGTGCACCTCTTGACATTGAAGTCTAGTTTTGCTGTAGCAACCATCTCCTACAACACTGTAGGATGACCTGCAGTTGTATGAGAACACTGTTGGATGACCTTCCATTATGCCACATACCTGTAGAAACGAGGCTTGATGTGTAGTACCTGATGTGTGGGATAGGCTGATAGTATCTACTATCTCCTGCCACATCAGCAACATACTACCATATGGCCCTTAATGGTGCGTCTTCAACAGAAGATTCTCCAAACTGACCAAATATCGAGGAACTGGCTGGTGCCTAACCACGTTTATCCTGTAACATCTCTTGCTTCAGGCATCCAGCTGTGACACTGCTGGTTTGAACAACCGTTGCACTGTTTGTGCTACCTATGAATGTCCCTGCCCCCACTACAACTGTATGCTTCTGTCCAGTATAAGGTTGCAGTTTTATATAGGTTGCAAAATGTTGCATACTATACAACCTGTTTATGCTTGCATGCATTTCCATGTAATCCTTCAGTACTGGCATCATACAGGCATCCATTACGAGATTTTCTTACATGCATACAAATATTTCAGGCATGGACAATATTCTTCTAGCCTGCCAATATACTAAACATTTATTCCCATAATAGCTGTCCAGGTTGCTGTTAAAAATATCTAAACTAGTTCTAGACTATTCTGGGAAACGAATGCAAATTGTGGAGGTGCTGTGTGATTTACAAAATGATGGAGAAGGTGGGGATAGAAGTTGTACAGCACCATATCCGGTCACCTCCACTTGAATATTTGACTAGGAGCTCATTCTATAATGCTTCCAGTAATAACTCTTAACACAAACATATGTATAGTACGTCCTTACAGTATGGAAACAACCCTACATTATACAAATTTCTCACTAATAGTAATTTTATCATTCTCCCTAATCTAGAAAAATGTGAATAAACGCTTTTTCTAATTGACAAGGATCCAACTCCAACATGTCATGTCACAGACACTGTTGTCTTATCTTTTAAACATAAATGCCTGTGCAAATAACTACGATTGCTACAAAATTCTTAGGCTTGCCAACCGTATTTAACACTTTTTTCCCCAGAATTTACTACTAAATGGACTTGCCAAACTTGAAATGGCTGCATCAACTCTCAGCTGGCTTAAAATTTGTCAGACAGATCCCAATTGGTTACCTGGAGAGGTACTTATTGTAGTCCCTCCAGGGTCTATCGTTGGACCACTGCTATATAACACTTTTACCAAGAATCTCAGAAAATTGTGGAAAATGGGCTACAATTCAATATGCAGATTTTCTGGATCCTGACTAAGGGTCTTGCCGCCCCTATAATGCCTTTAGGCAAGGTTCAAATGACAAATTCACCACCGTAACAGGAACAGGTAAGCAAAAACTGAGGGTAATGCTACTCACTGCTAGAATGTCTCAAAATGCACTCACTCAAGGCACTTCTTAAAATTGAGTACATCGATATCTGTGCAGTGACTGAGACCTGGTTCAAGGCTCTAGAGAGCACCCCTGCATTACCAGGCTATAACTCGTACCACGCTGTTTCTAACCTGGACCAAAACCCCAAAGGTGGAGGTGTCCATATTCATTGAGGATATCCGCACCTCCAGGCTTGTTGTGCAGCATAATGCATCCGAGGTTATCCATGTGCAGCTAACTCTGGGCAAAACTGCAATCCAAATTGTAGCTTGCTGCAGATCCCCCGTCATGCCCCAGGATTCTCACCCTTTTCTTGATACACTGGAAGATATTAGAGTTCAATCAAACACCCTAATAATGGGCGATTTCAACTACACCCGCCATTAACTGGGAAAACTACTCGTGTACCAACTCCTTCGGCTCAACACTTTCTGGAATTTATAAATTCCAGTGCCCTGGATCAACTGATCCACACCCCCACTAGGGGCAACAATATCCTAGACCTAGTCATTACCAACATGAGTGACCAGTGTTCCACACCTGAAGTCAACTCCTCGTTGGTCAGATCAGACCATAAGAAAATCACCCTAGATATCCACATCCCACCCCCACCCACCATTAAGGAAACCACGGTAAAACATTTCTCCAAAGCCAACTTCATGCTGCTTAAGATAGAAGTGGCGAACTTCATGACACCCATGCAGATGAACAATACAGTTACAACTGCTGAATCCTACACAAATACACTCTGTAAGCACTTACACAAGTTCATGGATCGGGCTATTCCCGAACAGAACAAAGACGCTATCCTCCAAAAAAAGGAAGCCAGACTGGTGGTCCGCTGCCATAAACAAACTCTACAACAGAAGGAAGAAACTTGCAAAAGAGAGTAAAATCTCATGAGTGGAGGAGCTCTCTCGTCAGCCTCAGTAATAAGCGGAGGTCCCTTATAAGATCCTCCAAAGCTAGCTACGAAAACAAACCTGGATTCTAAGGGCAACCACAAAGCATTCTATAGCTATGTCAAGAATCTCAATGGCAACACCCAGATCTGCTCTGATTTGCAGCACAAAAATTTCAGAACGAACTGATATTTCCAACATCCTGGCATATAGGTTCAGTGCTAACTTTACCCCTCTCACCCCCTAAAGGCCCATATCTATACAGGAAGAATGCAGAGTCCCTGTAATTACATCTATGCAGGTAAAAGCTGCACTCTTTAAAACCAAAAACACAGCATCCTTGGGACCGGACAACATCCCAGGCTGTGTTTTACACAAACTGGCTCCCCACCTAAGCACCATGTTCAATCAGTCTCACGTCAGGCTTTGTGCCCACTGAATGGCACACAGCAACAGTTATCCCACTCTACAAAGGGGGAGCCACCACTGATCCCTGGAACTATTGCCCTATTAGCCTGATGAACCTGGTCTGTAAGGCTATGGAACTCGTAAACAAAGACATTGGTAACCTCCAAACTCTGGACCCCCCTCAGTTCGGGTTTGTGAAAGGCAGATCATGCCTTCTGAACCTGATTGACTTCTTTGAGGCAGTCACCAAAGCCGTAGACAAGGGTAAGATGGTTCACACAGCCTATCTTGACCTTGCCAAGGCTTTCGGCACCATCCCCCATTCTGGAATTATAGCTAAACTCCCTAAACTAGGTATAAATCCCTACATCACAAGGGTTGCCAACTGGCTCACTGACAGAACCCACACTGTTAAAGTTGCAGACTCCAAATCTGACTTCAAACCAGTGACAAGTGGAGTACCACAGGGTTCAGTCCTGGGACCTCTCCTGTTAGCCTGTACTTCAGAGAAGTAGATACCAAACACAGAAGGCCAAAATGATGTGGACATCCTACAGAAGGGCCTTACTGAAACAGATGCTTGGTGTCAGAGGCATGGCCTCAAGTTCAGTGCTAAAAAAGCATCGTCATCCCCTTTGATAAAAACTTTGTACCCATGAACTATCACATAAACAGCAGTCTACTTAATGCTGAAAATGTGATGAGACCTTGGGACCCAGGTTGACAGTAGTCTCTCCATTGATAATCGCATCGCCACAGTAGTTAAGAAATCCTTCTATGTGGCACACCTCATCACCAAAAGGTTCTCATCCAGGAAAAAGAGGTCATTGTTCCACTCTACTCGGCACTCATTAAACCCATTATAGAGTACAATGCCCCTTTTAGAATGTACCTCCCAAGACATCTGCAGCAGCTGGAAAGGCCACAGAAGTATCTCACAAAGAGGATTACTGGCCTCAGACAGATGCCTTACACTGACAGTCTCAAAAAAAACTACAGCTTTACTCTGTATCATGTCGCCTACTCTGAGGAAATCTCTGCCTAACATATAAAGCTATGTTAAGCCCAAAGCTGTTGGATATGCTATACCTAAAGAAATCTGAATCCCTCCGAGCTACACACTTTAGGGATCTAAACCTCGTCATCGCAATAAACAGGACATGATGGAGGGATAAATTCCTGTCCCAGAGACTTCCTATACTCTGGAACAAGCTACCCATTTATGTCAAGCAAAGTTCCTCATTAGCACTCTTCAAGAAAAATCTTGAGTGGATGGGAAATAGGAAATACACTCCAGGGATCACTTCTGTGGCTCTGCTCGACAGGGGCACAGGAAATTAACTTTCTTGGGTGGCGTAAGCCAGGGAACCTTGTTGGCTAGGCTTACTTAGGCCCTTGGGCCGATAACCTAGTACCTACCTATGAACTCTACTTTCATGTGTTGCATGATCCTCAGAGATCCAAATGCAGCTTTCCTTTCCTAAACTGAAGGATTATCTCCAAAACTTGTAATTGATTCTGAGTGCAAATATAAGCATAATAATGGCTTTGTATCCCAGCATCTCAAAAATATGCAAACAACCTTTTTCAAAAAATACTGTGCTTCATGTCACTCAAACTAAGCTTCTAGGAGTAATTGTACATGCATCATTTAATCAACATACTGTCATCACCAAAACTCATCTAAAACTTTAACAGTATGCAAACTTAAAGCACGAAAACTACAGCTATGCAAGTAAAACTCGAGCTGTTCTACAACACATGAACAATCCGGGGGTAAAAACTCTTGTAAAAATTAAAAAAATGTTATCCCTTTACAATTCATGCTATAATACTTATGCTCAGCACTGGTACTGCTATTTTTGCCTTCTCACATGTCAACCTTTCTTTCCTTTTCATATCTTTCACTTTTCTTACTATCCTATTAGACAGTTTATCCCCTGCTTTATAATCTAAAATAATTCAAATGATAACTTGTCTGATTTTCTTAATATTTACCTGTTTATTCTACTCTCCCTCTTCGAACACTTCTATTTGTGATATTCTGATATTTCAAGTAGCCTGTAGTTTTTTTAATGTCATGTTCTACTCTTGTTTCCAAAAGTCTTTGACTTTAGTGCTTTTTGCTTCTCTTGTCAACTGTCTGTGTGTTGCTTTTTCTCCTAGGGGATCTGCTATAAAGGGTCAACTCACCTCGTAAACAAATGGAATCCATAACTATGCCCAGTGCTTGATGATTGCTGTACTTGGATGTCTGTTCTGATAGTTTTCTGTTTGCCAGCAGTAGTTGGTTGGAAGTTTTAAAAATTTCTTACCCAGTGAAATTCAAGTGCTTGTCAAGGTCATCTGAGGGGCAGAGTACTTCTGATGTGGTTCCTATTACTTGATCGAACGTTTAAGTTAGTGAATGCCTAAACGTCGATCTGGTAATAAAAAAAGCTATAAAAAGTGAACGGCCAATTTAATGCAGGGAAAGAATTCCCTCTGCCATTATGTGGATGTTGCCACTTTCCCCACTGTAGAGTGATCTCGGAGTTGCTATATTTAGGGTGTGTGTGGTGGGCACAGCCCCCCATATTGGAGGGTGTGAAGCCCCCCCCCCCCAACTTTATTTTGGTTTAATTTTTTTTTTTATGCGGCAGAGGGAATTCATTCCCTACGTTATATCGGCTGTTCGCTGTTTTAATTTTTTGATACTACCAGGTTGACGTTTAGGTATTTGCAAACCTAACCTTTCAATCAGGTAATATAGATGCTTTCTGATGTTTCTATGGTAGGGAGCCAAGAGCCAAGGCAGAGGTGCTGGATTGAGAATGGGCAATAATGCTGCAGGTGGCCTCCAGTGGGTGAGATTGGAATGCTGCAAACAAGTTAATGACATGAAAGTTGGGGCAAAACGTGTGCCACAGACCCAAGACCAATGATACATGGGGAAGAGACCTACCCCAGAACATGCTGCGTACAAATATGGAAAAAAAAATTGCTGCTGGCATTCATGGCTAATGATTATTTATTCTGGGTGGCTTGGACTTGAGTCCCTCAGTATAGAAGTGGGTCATCATTTTGTGTTATGGTATATTTCCTTCTGTAGTGTAATATGCCACTTTGATCTCAGAGAGGTTGCTGAAGGAATATTTGTCCAACAGTTGTGTACACTGTTGAAATAGCTTGTATAACCTAAAGCACTATAAAATTCTAAATGACCCATTGCATAGTTTACACAATGAGCTTAGGTCTATTGAGGATTTGTAATGCTTAAAAAAAAAAAAATTGATCACTGTGCTTCTCGTATTGTAGTTAGCAAAGCCATACGTAGCATCAATATGTAGATATTCTCTGACCATTTTTGGATAAATATTTTGCTTTGTCAGATGAGTATGGTGTGAGCACATTCAGCTGCATCACTGACCGAGTCTGTTGTGGCCAGAATGTTTGCAAAGATGGATACAAGTTTAGTTGGGTACTTTAATTGTTTTTGGGGTATATGAGTAACCGACACTTACCTTGGAACAGGTGCTGTTGCTGTCACCTCTGTACCGCCTTGTTCTGTTGAACTGATGAGGCCAGACACTGTTGGGAATGTGGGTGACATCATGTACAGTGCAGAGATGATGGCTGTACCAGTGCTGGTTTTAATGTTGCATATGCTGTTAAACGCATGGACTGGGCAGCAAAGGGTCCTGCAGAGGCTCTGCAGTCTGTCACGTATGTTTTCCAGTTAACATCAACAGAAAAAGGCGCTTGTATGTGTGTATGTGCAGGCTTTTGGGATGTACTTCAGGGTAAGGAAACACCTCTGGAACATGAACTACAGCATAGGAATGCTTCTGTATTCCTTACCACAGCATAATGGTGCTTCTATATCCCACAGTGACCACCACATTAAGGTGCTTTTGTATCCCACAGTGATGCATATGTAGATCATACACTGACATGTGTACCATGGCCATGTACACCTAAACATATTGTGACAACCACACAGGAAGGCCGGCATTGTTGGGCTGCATCTGCTATGTCTGGGGTATTGATATGATATAGCTGGGGAGAGTCCTGCACTGGCATACTGAGGTACTGCTGCTTAGCCTGCACATGCCCTCATGCACACAGCTAGGGCACTACAGGCTCTGGAATGAACAGTATCTTGCTATTCCCATGAGTCCTATGAGTGGTCAGAGCATGTGTGTGATGAATTACCTATTGATAATTGGAGACTTTGGGCCTGTGGCCCTAACTATGAACTTCATACTTTGAAACATTTACTGCATGCAGTAGTGCAGTTGCATTCCATTAGTATACATCAATAGCTCACATTTTGGACCCCTCTGTCAATCACATCATCCCTTGTATTTGGTGTATTGTCTGCATCTCTGTCACATAGAGCAACACTTTCACCACGTACTTGTATGGGTATACCATATGGGGGTTCATCTCCCTCCTTTCCTGACTAAATTTGTTGACATCCTCACTGCTGTGACAGATGTTAGGAAAGGATGGGGCGTACCTGCCTTGTTAGCACAGACTACTCCCAAAGGAACATGAGGATAAGACAACAGCAGCAGAGCAACAGCTTGCTACTGCTGCAAAGACCAGTGTAGAGCTGGCACTGGTGCCAAGTTAACCAATGAGATCTTCACCTACATGTGCTTGTGGGTAATGTGCATGCCCGGTCCGTATGTTATACGCTTGGGAGATGATTATAGCAATGCTTCTATCCCTTGCTTATATTTCAGCATACTATTGCATTTATTTATACATATGTACCTCTTTATAGTTGATTTTTCTTTCGTTTTCAATGTTTATATCTTCATCTGAAGTCCTGAGTGGAGATGGCACCCTATGTCTACTGGGTCCATATCGTATATGTTGGGAACTTTGGAGTGATGCGATTTCGTTGTCTTCTTCTTCATCACTGTTAGTCTGCATTGCCAAATTCTCAGGCATCACATTGTGTAATATGCATCAGGCTGTGAATATTGGAGGCGGCTTTCACAGATGTACCGCAGTTTATCATGGTAGTCAGCCAGATAGTGGAAACCCATCATTAGGTGGGCTGAATTATGCTCTGTGATTCACCCTAGTGATGAGTATAACTGTCATTCTTCTGTGCAGATGTCTGTGAGAACCTTATGGGGTGTTAACATCCATGACTGCAGTGGATACCCAACATCCCTTAACAGATGTCTATGGGGATGCATCCTGACCTCAGATGTATGTTGTATGGAACTAGAATGACATATTGCCAGTGTGTTTGCCCCCAGGTTTGCAAACTGACACAGGTGGCTTGTATGGTCACAAACTACCTGTCAAGTGACTTAATAGTTGTGGCTTTTGAAGTGTCTGCATCATTTGCGGCTTGTGTGTGTCAGCATATGTGACATCCACATCTGCTGGGTGACTGACTGAAAAGCTCCCGTTAGAGGCAATCTTAACCTGTTTATCATGCACACTCTATACATTGATCTATATGGGCCAGTATGCATTACTGCTGCAGGATATGACTGACCCATGTCTGGGATATACCTGTTGTCACATGGGCTTTTGGAATGTACCTGTTGCCAGGATTGCCACAGCTGTTCTACCTCTACTTTGCAAAAATATTGGTCTTCCTCTAACAGCTGCTACTTCCATAGGCCATTTCCTTTACCTGTTTATGAAGTTAATAAAACTGTATTTTTGTTTACAATTGCTAGGCATTATACACCAAGTTTATGAATACAACTTGGAGATAATATATCCAGTCAGTGTTTTCTCATTTCCTTTACACTAGCGCATGCAGGTAATGGTTTTCTAGGTAAGCAAACACAGCTATATGGCTGGGTTGTGTAAATCTTTGAATGCTCTGCTTCATCTGTTGAGGCAAAGCCTCATAAATTATAACTAGATTTGCCCTAGCAAAGTCTTCATGTTTCTTGGATTATAGTTTGGTTAAATCTGGAACAATAAACCTTTTATCAGACTTGAGTTGAAAATTGATTGCACCATGAGTAGATATATACAGAGCCTCAGTGCCAATTGATTTTACTAGTTACTGCAGTTGAAGGCAAAATCTTACATTTTGCAAAAATGCACAGTGCAGCTGTTTTAAGACTAAGAATAATAATCACATTGCATGACGCATTTTACTGTAGCTTCAGCATATTTCATAATATCCTAAATTTTTTCATGCTAATATGCTGTGCCCATATGCTTATATTACATCATGTTTACCGATTTTTATTTTGTTGACTCTGTATAGAGTCTTAACAGGTTTTCAGGATAGTCTAAGGGTGGTATTTGTTTCTAATGTGAAGAAGTTAAGCCAGGGTGTCTGACAAATTCTCCTGCTGTATTGGTGGGCAGAGCTTTGCTAGGAAGATAAATATGGTGTCTGAGGAGAAAAGAAACACACACCGAAAAAGGAAGTGAAGTGGTAAAGAGCCGGGATGAAGCTTTATAACTGGGCTTGAAGAAAGGTGATGCTGATAACTGGGAGCCTGACCGGGGATGCACGGGTCAAATAGTAGTGGAGCTGAGGTAGAGTAGTGAAGTAGTAGCTTGTAACCTGTAATATGCAAGAGAGTCCATAGTCGCAGGGTTCCAGTCATGCTAAGTGGTTTGGAAGCTGTGGTAGGTTTAGAAGAGCAAATCTGAATAAAGCCCAAGGTCTTTTGCAGATGCTTGCCAGAGTGGTTGAGCAGATAGGTGGATAAAGTTTGTGAAGCTAGAGTTGAAGCTACATAGATCCAATAGTTATTAAATTACTGTTTGCATTTCAAGCCAATGAATTTTTATCCTGTACATGTGAGCAGAAATCTGATCATTGTGTCATTTAAATCTATGATGGCGGTATGACTTTTGGAAGTGGTCCACAGGCCTGGTGTAGTATTCCTTTAACTACATACAGCTCAAGAATAGAGGTTACACAGAGATTTTAACACGAACATGGAAAAGATACATGAAATAAGTCAAAAAGGACCTTCTAGAAAGTCATAGAAAATCTATGATGGCGGTATGACTTTTGGAAGTGGTCCACAGGCCTGGTGTAGTATTCCTTTAAAGGAGAACCGCATGCACAGACTAAAAAAACATGTTTATTTCATCATGTTTAGATGTTTCCAATATTTTAACACCACTGTGGGACTCTTTACAGGTTTTTAAATATTTTTATATGTAATTTAAGAGTCTGGCCACATGGGGTCTAGCATCTTGCTGAAAGTTAAACAATTTTGTAAACCTCCATGTATCCCAGAATTCAGTGTTTGTCCTTAACACATTACACCACACAGCCTTTTTTGTTCAGAAACTTCTGTCACTGCATTAATTTTACATGCATACACAAGGGTTTTTCATTCTGTAAATTTCAACTAAAATATCCTGCTGTTAAATGCCTACTTAAAAAAACTAACTGAGACAAAGCCAAAGAACAGACTTGGAGTCTTTGTTTTACTGCTTTTTCTTTACAGAGATCCTAATTTGCACTCTCCTGTGATGCCTGAGCCATAGGTCATTAGATCATCTCCCCTCCCCCTTCACACTTCCCCTCCCAAGCTGTCAAAGTGCTAAAAGTAATTCGACCTGTTGTTGCTTTGATTGACACCTCACCACAGGGGACTTGACTCATCCAATGTTTCCTAGTTCTAGCCTTTTCTTTCTAACAGTGGGACACTTATTTATGCAGCACCATGGCTTCCTGTCATGAAACAGGGATGCATAGTTCAGAGTATTTGGAAACACGCTTGTCAAATAAAACTACCTACTTTCTCTGGGCTATCCTGTTTGCCTGAAATACACACAATATTTTAAGTGCTGTAAACAGAATAGTTAATGGACAAAAATACTAATTTGACTTGCTTAAGGTTCAGGTATCATCTGCTTACTCAAATAATTGCTGACTAGTCTTGTAAAGCCCATGTACATATTTTTGTTTATAGTTAACCATTATGCCAACAGTTACACATGTCTTATTAATTACATGATTTCAATAACAGGTTTGCTGGTGTGTATTTCTTGATTTTTACGTGAAAACAGTGGCCCAGTGTGTGATCATACCGTGATGTAGATCCATGCTGAAAAGCACTATGTGCAAACAGTAATACATGTAGTACAGCAACATGTTCCATGGAGGCTTTTGCAAGACAGTGGGCAGTGTCTAATTGCATTTTGATAAGTATACCTGCTTACACACCCTTTGTGTTTCTCCTTATAAAAAGCCACATCACTATTCATCATATATCAGAGATTTTTGTTTTCAGCTTTAACACAAATATATTGCATATGCAAATGCATTTTATATATATATATATATATATATATATATATATATATATATATATATATATATATATATATATATATACACACACAGATATAAATATATGTACACAGATAGATATATATATACAGACACACACACACACACCTCTCAAATCTCTTAGCACAAGAAATCTGTAGAAAGCCTGTTACAATGTTGGGAACAAGGGCCCAACAGGATTTGTGTTGGAATGCATTTTCAGGAAGATATGAAGTCTGACACGTTAATGCATGTCATTATTTAGTAACTTTAATCCTTAGCTCATCCCAGTGATTTGTCAAAAAAACAGAATTGTTATGAGGAACAGACCAAAAATATAAGGTAAAAGTATGGACATTCTGTGAAAATCTGTACAGTTGAGAGGTGTAACACTCATACCACCCCCTACCTCCTTAGAAATTTTTCAAA